>NC_054831.1:97804786-98105619 GCF_018345385.1 Vulpes lagopus | reverse complement strand
CACAAGGAGTTTTTTAAAAAGAAAGAAAAAGGGATATTAAGATAAGGCACATTCTGGGCTCTGTGCTAAATTCTCAATCCCTGATTGCAATGTCATTACTTCTCCCAGGAATTTGTTACTACAGTCTCTGTTCCACTCTATCCATGGAAGCCTACAATGATAGAGGCTCTGAGCCAAGAATATTTCTATTTTCAGTGCCCAATCAATGTGGATTAAGAAAATAGGTTATAACTACTTATAGGCCCTTTTACCACTAGGTTAAAATATAGAATAGCAAATTCCACATAGCAAATGTGGCTACAACAAAAGGTATGCAAAGAAAAATAAACCCAAAGAAGCTCATTATGGAGATAGGTTAAAGTCAGAGGATTAGTTGGTTTTGTATAGATTAAGTTTAAGAGATCTATTGGGCATCTACTGGAGATATGGGATGTCCATGTATATAGTAAAAGGCGAAAGATTTATTCGATCTGAAGAGAAACCAGAGTATTCTCCATGGATATAGTATACTAAGATATACTAAGATGGTCCAGACTAAAGATAAAACCTTGAGAACTGTCAACTTATAGATCATGCATTCTCTATAGGGGAGATATTGAGCCTAAGAAGGCAAAAAATGGTTCTCTAAAAGTGGATACCTTAGATATTACAATACCCTTTGGCTCTCCAAAGGGCCATAGCACATTAATAGTTTATACGGTATTAAAATTTATTGTGAGGGTATGATAAGAGAAAAGAGTTTAAAACAGCTCTCTGGAGGAGGGCAATAATTAGAATAGGTTTGGAAACCACGGATACAGTATTTAAGGCAATGAAAATAGATGTGATCACCAAGAAAACGTGCATGGAAGACCTCGTCTTCAATGTACAAAAGTCAAGAAGATAATGGGATACCAGCAAAAAAAGATGAAGCAGCTTACATGAGGAAATCAAGAAAAATCAGGAACAGAGTTCTAGAAGGCAAATGAAGAAGGTATTTCAGGGAAAAGAGAGTGAATCAACAGTTAAAATACTATTAACATATCAAATAAAATAAGAGCAATACCTAAAAGATAAAGTGAGATCAAAGAGGCTTTGTGGGTTTTTTTGTTTTTTTAATAAGACGACTGAAATCAACAGCATTACAATGTTGATGACAGTGATTCTGGAGAGAAGAAAATATTGATGATGCAATGCAAAGAATGGACTGAAGTGGTAACTTCAGCGGATTGGACCTAGTACATAAGTGGAGATGAATGGCCTAAAATATGAACCAGAATAGTTTTTACCCATGGAAAAATAAGGAAGAGCTACAGGTGCAGCTGTCAGTACTTCGGCAGATGTGTAGATTTGCAGAAGCTCTTTTCTGAGCGCTTATATTCTGAGCAAATGGGCTAGAGATACAACTGCTCATTCAAAAAAGCAACCACATTTTAAATTGTGGTCAGTCAACTTAAGTACATTTTTCTCCTCTTCAATCAATTTCAGACAATCAGGAAAGGACGAGGAGGTTTAAAATTTATATATATATATATATATATATATATATATATATATATATATGGAAGGACATGAGAAGAAACAATAAAAATCAGCAGAATTGTAAATCCTAGTGGTGCCCAAAGATTAGGGAAATCAGGATACTACAAGGAATATGCTGGAAAGACAGAATGGTGACTGAAAAAGTGGAATGTGCCTGAAGCTGAGATTATGTAGATACTGCAGGAAAATGTAAGGACCTAGAAAGTGAGTTAAGGGCAAGGGCAGTGGAAGGATCACCTGTATATGAAGGTTGCAATTACCAAGAAATATGACAGGAATAGGACAGGAGACAGTAACAGTGAGTCAAGAGCAAAAATCTTCACAAATTAGGAAAGTTGGCAATGTCTGAGATTTCTATCTTGGGAAACCAGGTATATGGTGTTTCCATTAACCAAGATAAAGAATACTGTAAATACAGAAATATAGAAGGCAGCCCAAGTGGCTTAGCGGTTTAGTGCTGCCTTTAGCCAGGGGCCTGATCCTGGAGACCTGGGTTGGAGGCCCATGTCAGGCTCCCTGCATGGAGCCTGCTGCTCCCTCTGCCGGTGTCTCTGCCTCTGTGTGTCTCTCATGAATGAATAAATAAAAATCTTTTTTAAAAAAAGAAAAAATATAGAGATAAAAGGCAATAGATTCCATTTTTTATGAGTTTCATTTGAAATACGGGCAGGTAAATCCATGTGGAAGTACCTAAATAGGAGACCTGAGACTCAAGAGAAAGATAAAGTCTCAAGAAACATTTAAAAAGTATTTTTATTTTAAAAACTTTATTTTTTTTTAATTTCTTTTTTTTTAAAGACTTTATTTATTCATGAGAGACACACAGAGAGAGGCAGAGACACAGAGGGAGAAGCAGGCTCCATGCAGGGAGCCTGATGCGGGACTCAATCCTCGGACTCCAGGATCACTCCCTGGGCTGAAGGCAGGCGCCAAACTGCTGAGCCACCCCACCCAGGCGTCCCATAAAAACTTTAAATATTAGGAAAAATTACAAACATATACAATATATTATAAACACCAAATGCCTTTCATTCAGTTTCCTAGATGTTTAATACAAGGCCAGTCCTATTGCCCTTCCTCCCACAAAATGGATTATTTCGAAGCAAATCTCAGATATCAATCATCCATATTTACTGCAATATGTAGAGATTACATTTTATGGGTTTTTCACACTCTGTTAAAAAAAAAAAAAAAATTCCTGGGCAGCCCAGGTGGCTCAGCGGGTTAGCACCGCCTTCAGCCCAGGGCGTGATCCTGAAGACCTGGGATCAAGTCCCACATCAGGCTCCCTGCATGGAGCCTGCTTCTCCCTCTCCCTGTGTCTCCGTCTGTCTCTCTCGTGTCTCTTATGAATAAATAAAATCTTAAAAAAAAAAATCCCTTCTAGGGCACCTGGGTGGCTAACCTTTGTGAGACCCATCACACTGGGCTCTATGATGGAATCTGCTTGAGAAATTCTTTCCTTCCTCCTCTTGTGCTCCCACATGAGCATGCACTCACTGTCTCTCTCTCTCAAATTAATAAATAAATCTTAAATACAATCCCTTCTAATGCGTTTATTTTTCTTCTTTTCGCACATGTTTTAGTACAACAGAAAGGGTTTTCAATCAAATGAAAACCATGCCACGGATCTGTTTTAAAGTAATGAAGGAAAAAATAAATAAATAAATAAATAAATAAATAAATAAATAAAGTAAGTAAGTAAGTAAGTAAGTAAGTAAGTAAGTAAGTAAGTAAGTAAGTAAGTAAGTAAGTAATGAAGGAGGGAAGCCCTGGTGGTTCAGTGGTTTAGCGCCACCTTCAGCGTGGGGTGTGATCCTGGAGACCCAGGATCAAGTCCCACGTCAGGCTCCCTGCATGGAGCCTGTTTCTCCCTCTGCCTGTGTCCCTGCCTCTATCTCTCTCTCTGTCATGGACAAATAAATAAAATCTTAAAAAAAAAAAAAAGGTAATTAAGGATAGAGGATCATAAAAGTAACCAAATCTTTACCATAGTTCAAGTTTAAACTCCATGTCCTATTTCTCCCTTCATGCCTGGTTTTATGCTGTGCTTACTATGATTCCTCCAAATCCGAGACACATTATACTAGATAAGCACACCTACACGCATAAAAGGAAACCTCATTCATTTGGGGAATATAAATAATAGTGAAAGGGAATATAAAGGAAGGGAGAAGAAATGTGTGGGAAATATCAGGAAGGGAGACAGAACATAAAGACTCCTAACTCTGGGAAATGAACCAGGGGTGGTGGAAGGGGAGGAGGGCGGGGGGTGGGGGTGAATGGGTGACGGGCACTGAGGGGGACACTTGACGGGATGAACACTAGGTGTTATTCTGTATGTTGGTAAATTGAACACCAATAAAAATTAATGTATTAAAATAAATAAATAATAATAATAAATAAATAAATAAATAAAAGGCAACCTCCCGTAACTAACCCTTCAATTCTGCTAACAAAACCAATTTCAAGACTAGGATTTCATTATATTCTAAGACTTTATTCATTCTCTATCAAACTGCAGTGTATTTTTCACAAATTAATTTGCTTTCTGTGTTGACAGGTCAAGAATGAGTGTTAAGATCAAATACATGCAAATATTTTAGGTGACAGAGCTCATAGAAAGGACTATAAAAGTAAAATGACATAAAAGCAGATCAAACCTTAGATTAGACAATGGTTTCTTAGAACAACAAAAGCACATGCAATAAAAGATGAATAAACTGGAAAAATCAAAAACTTTTGGGGATACCTGGGTGACTGTATCAGTCAAGCATTTGACTGGCTCATGATCTGAGGTCCTAGGAATGAGCCCTATATTGGGCCCACTGCTTAGCAGGAAGTTTGCTTATCCCTCTGCTCCTCTCCCTGTTTCTGCTCATATACATTCTCTCTCAAAGTCTTAAAAAAAAATTAAAAGCTTTTGTGTTTCAAAGAATACTAACCAAAAAAGGGAAAACACAATCCAAAGAATGGGAGAAAATATCTGCAAAGCATTTATCTGATATGGAAATAATATCCAGAACATTTACAATTCAACAAAAAAAGAAAATATGATTTTTAAAATGGGCAAAGAATCTGAAGAGATATTTTTCAAAAAAAGATATACAAATAGCTAATAAACACATTTACAACCACAAGGATGGCCATAGTAAAAAAGACAGACAATAATAAGTTTTGGCAAGGATGTGGAAAAACCGGAAGCATCAAATATTATCACTGAGAATGTAAAATAGCGTAACCATGGAAAACAGTATGACAGCGCCTCAAGAAGTTCACCAGAGATACCATATGATTTCACTCTTAGGTATATACCTAAGAAAATGTAAAACATATGTCCACACAAAAACTTGTAGATGAAAGCTATTCATAATAGCAAAACACAAAAACAAAAACACAAACATAGAAATAAAACAAAACCCCCCAAACAGAAACAAAACCCAACCCAAAGGCCCATCAATTAACAAATGGGTAAGTAAAATGCAGTATTATTTAATATGTACTGAAACATACTACAAAATGGATAAACTATAAGCATAAATCATGGTTAATGAAAGAAGTTAGGCATTTAAGGTTACATATTGTATAATTCCACTTAATAATGTCCAGAATAGGCAAATCCACAAAGATAGAAAATTAAGGAGCAGATGCCAGTGACTGGAGAAGGGAATGCATAATGACTACTAACGGGTATGGGTTTGTTTAGGGTAATGAAGATGTTCTGAAATTAGACTGTGATAATCATTGAACGTCTTTGTGAATAAACTTAAAATCACTCAACTGTTTATTTTAAAAGTGTGAAGAGTTTTTCCTCATCTGGATTCTTTTTCTTTACTGAAAAGACTGATACATAACATTAGTTTCAGGTGTACTACATAAGGATTCAGTATCTGTAGATACTGTAAAATGATCACCACAAAAAGTCTAGTTAACATCTTCCATCATCATATATAGCTACACATTTTTTTCTTATGAGAACTTTTAAGATGTACTCTTAGCAATTTTCAAATACACAATACAGTATTAACTATAGTCCCCATGCTGTACATTACATCCCCAAGACTTATTTTACAACTGGAAGTTTATACTTTTGACTGCCTTTACCCGTTTTGCTCACTCCTCAAACCACCACTGGCATTCAGACACCAATCTGTTCTCTGTATCTCTGAGTTCAGTTTTTGTTTCTTTTAGATTCCACATTTAAGTAAGATCATATGGCATTTGTCTTTCTCTGACTTATTTTACTTAACATAATGCCCTCAAGGTCCATCCATGTTGTCACAAATGGCAAGATTCCCTTCCTCTTTTTATGGCTAAAAATATTCCATTCCATTTTCTTTATCCATTCATCCATTATCAATAGACACTCAGGTTGTTTCCATGTCTTAACTACTGTAAATAATACTGCAAAGAGCATGGGGGTGCAGATATCTTTTCTAGATAGGATGTCATTTCCCTTGGATAAATACTCAAATGTGGAACTGCTCAATCACATGGTAGTTCTATTTTTAATTTTCTGGGGAATTTCCATACTGTGTTCCATAGTGGCTGTACCAATTTATATTCTCACCAATAGTGCAGGAGGGTTCCTTTTTCTCCACATCCTCACCAATAAGTGTCATTTCTTATCTTTTTTGATTAATAGCTACGTGTGTGTACATCTGTTGTGGAAAAATGTCTATGCAGGGCCTCAGCTCATTTTAAAACAGATTGTTTGTTTTAAAGATCTTATTTATTCATTCATGAGATATACACACACACACACACACACACACAGAGAGAGAGAGAGAGAGAGAGAGAGGCAGAGACACAGGCAGAGGGAGAAGCAGGCTCCATGCAGGAAGCCCAATGTGGGACTCGATCCCGGGTCTCCAGGATCACGACCTGGGCCAAAGGCAGGCGCTAAACCACCGAGCCACCCAGGGATCCCCTGATTGTTTGGTTTTCTGATATTGAATTCTTAATACATTTTGGATAGTAACCCCTTACTAGATACATGACTTGCAAATACTTTCTCCCATTTGGTAGGCTGTCTTTTCATTTTGTTGATGGTTTCCTTCACTGTGCAGAAGCTTTTTAGTTTAAGGTAGTCTCACTTATTTTTACATTTATTGCCTAAAAATGGTTAATTTTATGACATGTGAATTTTATCTCAATTTAAAAGGGAAAGTAAAAAAAAAATAAAATAAATAAAAATAAAATTAAAAAAGGAAGAAAAAAAAAAAAAAGGGAAAGTAAATCACAGAAACAGAAGGGACCAGTGACAGAACACTGGGAAACATCAACATTAAGGTATGGACGAAGAACAAGAACTTAGAAAAGAGATTAGGAAGCATAGATCAATAAGTAGGAAGAAAACTCAGATAACACAGTACAATCAAGTCCAGGATGGATGGGGTGACTGGGTGACAAGCACTAAGGGGGACACCTGACGGGATGAGCACTGGGTGTTATACTGTATGTTGGCAAACTGAACTCCAATAAAAAAATAAAAAATAAAAATAAATTTTTAAAAAGTCCAGGGAAGGTTTTTAAGATTTATTTATTTGAAAGTGTATGAATGCGAATGAGGGAAGGGGCACAGACAGACACAGACAATCCCAAGTAGACTCTCCAATGAGCACAGAGCCGACACAGGGCTCAATCACACAACCCTGAGACCACAACCCGAGTCAAAATCAAGACGCCCAACCGACTAAGCCACCTAGGTGCCCCCAGGGAATCAGTTTTAAAAAGTAAGAGGGCTGGGTGGCTCAATGGTTGAACATCTGCCTTCAGCTCAGGGTGTGGTCCCGGGGTTCTGGGATCGAGTCCCCCATCGGGTTCCCTGTGGGGAGCCTGCTTCTTTCTCTCCCTGTGTCTCTGCCTCTCCTGATAAATAAATAAAAGTCTTTAATAAATAAACAAATGTAGTACATTTGACAAAAAATATGAAAAATGTTCACCTTCTATTAATAATAAAGCAAGTTTAAATAAAATTCTCCACTGTGGCCTCTGAAGTTTTTTTTTTAAACTTTATTGAGGGGCAGCCCTGGTGGCACAGCGGTTTATAGTGCCGCCTGCAGCCCAGGGTGTGATCCTGGAGACCCGGGATCGAGTCCCACGTGGGGCTCCCTGCATGGAGCCTGCTTCTCCCTCTGCCTGTATCTCTGCCTCTCTCTCTGTGTGTCTCTATGAATAAGTAAATAAAATCTTAAAAAAATAATAATAATATTAAAAAAAACTTTGAGATAGAATTCAAATAATATACAATTCACCTATTTAAAGTATAAAATGTAATGGTATATTCACAGATACTTGCAATCACCAATTTTGCAATATTTTAATCACCTCAAAGACACTTCATATTCTTTAGCCATCACTTTTCCTCCAATATCTTCCTCCCCAACATAAGCAATCACTACTTTGTCTCTAGAGATTTGCCTATTCTACACGTTTCATATAAATGAAATCAGGTAACGTGGTCTTTTGCACTACTTTCACTAAGCATGTTTTCAATATTGTAATATCCCATTACATGAATAAACTACTATCAGTTTATTCATCAGCTGATGGACACTGGGGGTCTCCACTTTTTGACTACTACAAATAACATTATAAACATTAGTATACATGTTGTCACATGGACAGCTGCTTCTACTTCTCTTGGGTACATGCCTAGAATACAGCATTTTTTGTTTTTCTTTTTAAAGACTTATTTTTTTTTTTTTTAGAGCAGTCTTAGGTACACAGCAAAATTAAGCAGAAGATATTTTCCATATATTCCCTGCTGCCACACATGTACCCTCTATTATATATAGTAACATACACAGTATTTTCACTGCTCTAAAATTCCTAAGTTCTTTTTTTTTTTTTTAAAGATTTTATTTATTTATTCATGAGAGACGCACACACAGAGAGAGAGGCAGAGACACAGATGGGGGAGAAGCAGGCTCCACGGCAGGGAGCCCAATGTGGGACTCGATCCCGGGTCTCCAGGATCATGCCCTGGGCCGAAGATGGCACTAAACAGCTGAGCCACCCGGGGAATCCCTAAAATTCCTAAGTTCTGCCTATTTAGTCCTTCCCCCACTCTTAACCCTTAAAACCCGGAAAAGGTTTTTTAAAACCTAAACTTTTGAGAATGAGAGGACACAGTTAATCTATTCATTGCTGGTGTTAGGTTGGTAATCCATTTGGTCAAGACTCAATGAATGCCTGCTATGTGCCACGTACCATATTAGATGCTAAGTTAACTTTTTAAAAAGATTTTATTTATTTATTCATGAGAGACACATAGAGAGACAGAGATACAGGCAGAGGGAGAAGCAGCCTCCATTCAGGGAGCCCGATGTGGGACCCGACCCCCCAGGACTCCAGGATTACTCCCTGGGCCGAAAGCAAGCGCCAATTCAATGAGCCACCCAGGGAGCCCCAAGTTTACTTTTTTAAAGGATTTATTTAGCCAGTTAGTTATTTGAGGGCAGAGAGAAGGGCAGAGGGAGAGAATCCTGAAACAGACTCCCCACTGAGCACAGAGCCTGATGAGGGGCTCAATCCTAGGACCCTGAGATCATGACCTGAGCTGTAATCAAGAGCCAGCCACTTAACCGAATGAGTTACCCAGGTGCATCAAGATGCTAAGTTTATAGTAGAGAACCACACAGACCTCGTCTGTGGCTTTAAATAAATAAATGTACACATACAAAGTATGACAAAGGCTAAGAAAATATAAACGGTGGGGATCCCTGGGTGGCTCAGTGGTTTAGTGCCTACCTTTGGCCCAGGGCATGATCCTGGAGTCCTGGGATCAAGTCCCCCATCAGGCTCCCTGCATGGAGCCTACTTCTCCCTCTGACTGTGTCTCTGCCTCTCTCTCATAAATAAGGAAGGAAGGAAGGAAGGAAGGAAGGAAGGAAGGAAGGAAGGAAGGAAGGAAGGAAGGAAGAAAGAAAGAAAGAAAGAAAGAAAGAAAGAAAGAAAGAAAGAAAGAAAGAAAGAAAGAAAGAAAGAAAGAAAGAAAGAAAGAAAGAAAGAAAGAAAGAGAAAGAAAGAAAAAGAAAAAAAAGAAAAGGAAGAAAAAGAAAAGAAAGAAAAGGAAGAAAGAAAGAAAGAAAGAAAGAAAGAAAGAAAGAAAGAAAGAGTAAAGTGCACTGAGAAAGAATAAGAGGAGATCAAATTTTGATTCGAGAGTCAGAAAAGACCCCTTTGACAAGTGCAGATATAATACGTAAGCTGAGAACTAAAAGAAACAGTTGGGTCAGACAGAGTGGGCAGTAAGAAAATCTGAAGTGAAGCAGAGTTTGTGTGAAAGCTCTGAGGTAGGAAAATCACTAAAAGAAAATGAGGCTCAACAATGAGAGCAAGGAGATAAGCATTTATTTAAGGTGCCAGAGGAGAAAGTAAGAGCCTGATCGCATAAAGCCTTCAATGGTCATGTTAAGCATCACCTGATCTATGTTCTCCAAAATCTTGGTATTTCCTTGCTCTTTATTTTCAATCTCTTCTCATTCCTCTTGCTTCTTCCCTTCAATAAATATGCTGATGTGATTTGTCTCCATTAATAAAAGAACAAATTATTAAGTGGCACCTTCCAGGTCCTCTGTACGAATGAAAGCTCCATGTGGAGACATTTTTGCGGGTTTTTCCCATTGCTTTATACTCAATAACTAGTACATTGCCTAAAATACTCAATACATATTGGTTGAATGAACAAATAAACAATACACATAATCTCACCCAACCACTCTTCCAGTTAAAAAGTGGCATTTTGAACAGTAAAAGAACAGAGATGTAACTGTCTTTAAGATATTTAGTTCCTTGAGCTGGCCCCAAATAACAAGGCAATCTACTTAAGTGAGTTAACCAACTACAAACTGATAAAATCCAGGGAAGTAATTTCATTAGCACAAATTTATTTAACTGTGTTCAGAGTTTTAAAAAATCCCAACCTATTATTTGGTAAGGCAGTTCAAGTTTATTAGGTTAAAAACCATAATATGTATTTTTCAAAAACTTCTAATTAAAAACATCACTTTCTTCTCATTATCAGACATAACACATGGCATCTTGTTTTCTATACTAGCTATCATAACACTAGAACTTAAATGTTTTTCATTATGTCTGGACCTCAAAAACACTTTATAAATTAAGTACATTATCTTTTCTGGGCCATTTAACTTCAGAAGAAAACATTCTACAGTCTGAACTCTATAACTCTATCTCAAAAAAATATATGTTGCACATTGCATGGACAAGGATATGAACCAAGAGGCACTTGTGCAAGTAAGAAGGTAAATTCACATATTCTCTATAGACGCAAATTGTCAAGATCTATTGAAATTTAAAAAATACGATTCTAAGACCCAGCAATTCTACTTCTAAGACCTTATCCTACAAATATAGTCATCAGTATGCAAAAAAAGACAAAAGTTCAAGATTAACCAATACAGTATTGGCTGTATAAGAGCTACAGACTGGGCACGATCTAATTTGTGGTATATTTAACCAATAGGCAGCCACAGAGACTATTATTTATTTACTCAAAGGTTCTTCCCAAGATATCATTGTTATTAAATGAAAATAATGTTAAGGAGCACCAGTGTGTACAACATACCAAGTGTAGAGAAAATATACATGTTTACAAGTACACACACACATATATAAATATGCATTTACAAATACCTATATTACATATAAGTACAAATATGCAAACATTGCTAGAAAATGAAAAAAAAAAATCCCTGCACACATATACAAGAACCTGGAAATACTGGTTATCTCTTGAGAAAAGATTCAGGTGGCTAGGGGACAGGGATATGATAGAGACTTTCTAATACATATCCTTTGGAATTTAATTATTAATCATGGGACTATATTACTATTCAAAACAGGTAATTAAATTTAAAAAGTTAAAAGTGTACATTAAAAGCAAAGACATATCTCCTGATGCTATGAAGATGAATACAAATCAATTTTTTCAGAATGTGAAAATCTGAATAGAGCAGTGAAAGAACAGTACAGCTAGAACCTATTAAATCATTGGTTCAAAAAATAGGGAATTTACTAAGCATAAACGGGACCTATACCAGGCACAAGGATACAATGGAACTTGAGTCTGACCAAAACCAAACAGATAATACAATCCTATGAGTGTCTTGATGAATAAACTGAGGGTACTTGGAAACCACAAAGCAGGGGACCTATCCTAGTCTAGGAATCAAAGAAAAGTAGAATGTTTAATAGAGACAAAAAGGAGCAACAGCAGTAAGTAGATTAGGTAGGTAGAACTGGAATGTTCTAAGAGTTCAATGTGTCTGGAGTGCCTCAAATAAGTTGCAAGAAATCAGACTGGAGAGGATGGTCAGATTGCTCAGGGTCTAGAGTAAGCTATGTTAGAGTGGGGCTTTAGCCAAAGGGCAATAGAGAGACCATGTGACAAAAAGTTTTAAGCAGATGATCAGGGGGTCAAATTTCTATGTTTGAAAGGCTACATCAACTTTTGGAAAATGAAGAGAGAAAGAACACCTGGAAGATTCAGAAGGAAAAGTCTGAGGGCTAGGAAGAAGACAAAGTATTTTCTTTACTTCTAATTTAGTTAAGGAAAATCTTTAAAAAATAAAAATAAATAATTTAGTTAAGGAATGGCTCTTAATGAAACCCAAAAGAACATATAAGGTTAAAAGCAATATATTAATCTTAATAAAAGTGTACCCTTCCCAAAAAGGTGTACCCTAAAGAACATACAGAGAAAATACACAGATATTTAGGGTCATCCTGTAGTCAACTCTCAGTATCAGCTATTAGGGGGAGTGGATTATAAAAATGCAACCCATACATTATTCCAAAAAATAATTGCAAACAACAATTTTTATAAAAGTACAGATGACTGAATCTAGAGAAGCCCCCAAACTCATCACGTATGCCAAGGAACTCCTAACAAGTTGCTATAATCTTTTATTTTCCAGAAAATATAGCTGCTCATCTAATAAATCCTTCCAAATGAAGCGTTATCACCTTGTCTAAAATTCTGAAGGTCAGAGCAGCAAGGACGGCCTAAACTTGTGCAATGGCAGAGAGACTGGCAAACACTAACATTTCTTTTTCAAAAGAAACCATAAAGCCGCAGAGCACTCGCGACGAATGCCACAGCTATTTACTAGTCTGCTGTAACTAACAAAGTAGTCTTTACTACGGAGAAGTCCTATTTCGCAAAGCATCAGATGGTCAGGCCCCAGATGCTAGCTGGATTAATAAAAAAAAATACCTGAAGGCAATCTATATCACAGGAAGAAAAATGAAAGCACTACTTAATTAAGGATCTGACTTCCAGTGCCTGGAACATCCATAGTACACCAAAGGCTCTTAAGGAATTAGTGTAGAGGACTTTTGAGGCAATCTACGCTCTAATCTGTTTGCTACTTATTTTATGTATGGCCTTAGACAAGTCAATTTCCGCAATGTAAAAAATACAACCAAGTAGGACCAATAGCAGTATTTCATTAGTTGTCTGCAGTTAAATTCTTAGACTTACCTCATTAATTAGGGTCTCTAATTTGCTCTCCATTCCTAAAAAATCAGATATAGGTATATCATTATATCCATATATTTTTAGTCCATGGTAAACTAAAGGCTTAAAAATACTACCTCTCCTCCAAAAAAAGTTTAATGCTGTTTGCACTCCCTACTCCCTTTCCATAAGATGAAACATCATTAGATTTCATGTATTTATCTTACAAAAGGATTCTCTATTTTATAACTAGAACAAGTAAATGTCTGTTTAAACAACTCAACCCTGGCTCACCTCAAGAATGACGCTTCTAGACACACTGCTTGGGTATTTGTTACAGCATTTGAACTATAAATACAAATGTCCATGAGCTGATAAGCACATCTCAATCCTCTCACTGCACTACAGCTCATTTTAAAAACTGTGTCCACAAACCCTAAATCTCTCATGTTGGCCAGCAGACTAAGCATAACAAAAAAATGAAGAGCCAAAGTTAAGCTTAACTGCAACCCTATACAGTTGACCCTCATTCTAAAATAAAATTGCCATTAATTGGTCCTTTATTTCAAGAGCAGATTTAACTTCTAACACCTAAAGTGTGCATACCCCTCTTTTAAAATAAATTTATTTTTTCAGAAGAGTTTTAGGCTGAGAGCAAAACTGAGCAAACCCTTTGTTGCCAGCCATACCCAGAGCCTTCCTTATCATCAAAAGCCCACACTGGGTACACTTGTACAATTGACGAACCTACATGGATAGGTAGGCTCATTCTTGGTGTCATATCTTCTATGGGTTTTAACTGATGTATAACATGGGGGGTAAGGAAAAAAAAAAATGTATCTACTGTTACGGTATCATAGAGAGTAATTCCACTGCCCTAAAAATCCAATGTGCTATATTCACCCCTCAATTACTTCTTTTTAAGTCCCAAATTGAAATTAAGCAGTTAAGACATCCTAAATGCTAAAATGACATTCAGAATGTTGAGGATGAAAAGGTAAGGTGAAAGCTAGGGCAGAAAAAATAGGACAAAAATAAGAGCAAAGAAAAAGTAAAAGAGGGCAGCTGTATTTCAAGAATCAAAACCCTTCATCCCTTAAAGAGGTGACACACCAGATCCTTTAAGTGTTGTTTTTCCTTCCCATTCCCTTCTAAGAGGGTTTTGGCTAATACACTATAACTGAGTCTTCTTAAGTAGGCAAAGCAGTTAGTTATAGCTTAAATAAATTCCTGCTCTACATATAAACATTTATTGGAAGTGACTCATACCTTAGACTCACTTACTTTAAAGATACTAGTGGCGGAAACTATAAACAGCCCGAGTTGGATGCTCTCTTTAATATCACACTGTACACAGGCTCTACAGTCCTCTACAAAATATTCATGAATAGGATTAGCTTGATTAAACAGAACTGAAGAGATTTTATAACCTACACTCAGACTTTCCAAATGCTAAGTCCATTCCTTTCAACACATCTGTTCTTTATTCAGCACAAGAGATACACCACCATACAACATCAATTCTTTTTGCAGGCTGCTAGATCTCATCTGTTCCTTAATCATTGCTCACCCTCCTGGACTGATGCAATCTTATCCTTGCTAGCTCTCATTTTCAGTATTATTCTCTCTCTAATCTATCACTAATCACTAGCTAACTCCTATTACTGCTCTTAGGAGATTAAGTCCTACTGTAGTTTCCAAGTGTCCTAGAAATTAATTCCAAGAAGCCTTACCTTACCTTTGTTTCCAAGTCTTTAATAAGGTGCCCCAGATTACTTCTTCCTTATTTTCCTCTTCTACCATGGTCCTTTCTACCTGTTTTAAATGCCTTTTACCTGACAGCCCTCCATTTTCAGCTCAGGGACTTCTCACGTGTTGTACTAAATGCCTGGAGTGCCTCCTTCCCCCCAAGGCAATCCACTGGTCAACTTCCTCCCACCATTAAAACTTCACTCTCCATGAAATTTTATCAGATCACTGTTGGGAAATGCTACTTTTTCTAAAAGAGCAGATCACAACCCTGAGTGCACGCTAAAATCAGCTGGATTAATAAAAAATTTATGTGTGAATTTTAGTTCCATCAATGTAGAGAGTGTTTTAATTTTTTTAAATAAATTACTAATGCTCAGGCTCCATATCAGACCAATTAAAACAGACTCTCTATGCAAACTGACTCTATCTATGCAGATACTGGTGGTGGTGGGCAGGGGGTTTGGTTGTTTTTCACTTCAAAGCCCCACAGGAGTTTCCAATGAGTAGTCAGGGTTGTGAAACAGACTCTACCCAGTTTAGAAAAAGAACCTCCACAATTATACTTATCCAATATGTTCTCTAAATTTCTAAATTTATCTACATCTCACACTACTAAAATACATTTAGCACACTGTCCTGACCAATGCATATAATGTAAATATGTGAAACTGCCCTTCAGAAGGCTTAAACAATTCACAGTGATTTATATACTCTGAGCATAGGGTTTCTCTTCAACAAAATGGATAAAATACTGTCTACCTTGCAGGATTGTCATGAAAATCAAGCAAGATACTGAATGTTAACACATTTAGGGAAGCAAATGACTTTATAAGGGTGCAAATGTTAAATCCCTTCAGGTATCAAGAATAATCACTCCGATTCAATTTTTGAGAAATTTTTGAGAAACGAACAGAATTCATGTGGCAGTACAGAAGATACAAGCTATCTAGATGAGGCTGAATGGATAGATGCTGACCAAGAGTTATAATCAGAAAGTCATTCTGTATAGTGTAGACATCTCACAAATTTTACCAGAAGTATGTCCCATCCTGATCCTGTCTTTCTTTTCAAAAAATTTTTATGTAAGTGAAACATGGTTAAAATTAATATCAAAACCAATAAAAACCTGGAGAAATAAGTCTTTGAAAGTAAGTAAAATATATAGCCCAGGGAGGCGTCTGATTCTTACAGTCCTTTGGCCACAACGTGTGAGAAGGGTTGTTTCCAAATTACATACAAGCACCAGCATCTGGTCAGTTTTCATGCTCTCCTTCCTTGGTCCTTGTGTTTTGAAGCACCCCAATACCTAGAGAGAAACTGATGCCACTGGCTCCCCCACTAGAAATGTGAAAGTGAATAATCCTTATTCCTTTAGATATCAAAAACAAAGGTAAAAGACCATAAAGTTAAAACTCAGATGGGTATTTGAGAAAATAGGCCAGTAATACCAAGTAATGACAATTTCAATAAAGTGACAGGGGCTACGAGGACTGGTGGTACTATATACGGAAGAATTCTGTGGATGAATATGGGCTTACTAAGAAAGCACACTATAAGGGATAACAGATATTGGTCTTGGGCAGAGGAGGCGAAAGGAATGGCATATAAGACATATTATTTTCCAGAAGACTCCTAACTTCAAGAGTCTAAATTAAGAGCCTACACCTAAAAAGGGAAGCAGTAATAATGAACACACACAGAACAGCATAGTTCTATCATATTTATCACACTATACATCAATCGTCTATTTATTGTTTCGAAGTCAGAAACTGTGCCGTATCCCCAACACCTATCAGAATGCCTGATATATAATAAACTATTAATAAAAATGTATTTAAATCTGCCATAAGAAAAAACTAGAAGATCACATGGTTTTATGGTATGGCATAATCATTTATATTCTATATATCAAAACATCCTCTCTCTCTAGTAAATGCCCACTTGACCTGCAAAGTTGGTTGTAGTGGATGAGAAAAATAAGTAGTACCAAAATGAAAGAGCCTCAGGCAAAGACTAGATTTACAAGCACAACTTTAAAAAGGAACACCTCCCTACTCATTCTACTCATAGGAGACAGTATCAAAAAGTTAACTTAAGGTTAACCAACAATGAAAGGCTATTTCATTTCATGTCAAGCAAGTTTTCACAAAACAAATCCCAATAACCATTAACCATGAACCTGAATTTATTTAGCTCTCTATGTAAGTACATGGCACAGTATCCATCCATCCACTACATGTAATCAAGACCCTAAATGTTTAAGATGGTTAGGTTCTAATGCCTATGTTCAATGGTATTAGGCACTCTAATACCATTTCTATTACTTTAATCAAAAGAGATAGTATGTGGTGTGAGAACAACCTAACCTATATTTGGTCAACAACTGGACCAGAAGAGTGAAAATGAGTAGTACCCAAGGCTTAAAAATTATATCTATTCTTAAACTCAGAGGTATGATCTCAAAAAAATAAACACCTTGAAAGATTATTTTAGGTTGCAGGACAGAAGTGTTAAAACGAAAGTAGATGCTGAATCCAAGAATTAAGCTTTGTGAAAGATTAATGTAATATTAAGGACAAGTATCTTGTGACTGGTTAGAATGGGTCTGGATGATCTCTCAAGGAACCCTGTCCAAGATATTCCACACTCAAACCTCTTCTCCACTTAAACAAGACACAGGCTTAACCGGCTCTTTGCTATTTTCTAGATTCAAAAAAATCATGACACATAAAACAAGCTGACACATAACCTTTCCCCATAGTTCCTTAAGTAATTTTTGCCTTAAGAATGAAGGGACTAGGCAATGAATATAGATTCCTAGGTTACTTTGTTTATAATTCTAGAAGCAACAAGTGACTATGGAAAAGGGCTTTAAAGACTTAAACCGCTGAATCTTCATGCTTATAGTTAATGTCAGAATTCAATTTGCTCTCACCAATTAGGAAAATTTAATTCAATGTTATCAACTGTAGGTTTTCTGAGACTCTTTGGTAGTAACAGAAAAAATTTACTACAGGGACTTCTGTATCTTAAAAAAAAAAAAAAACCAAAACACTAAAGTACACATAGTATCCAATTTCATACTATTATGCACAAACATGTGTCAGCACTTAAAAGAGAAAACTAGGAGTGAAGGAACCTAGGGTTTGGTTGAGGTTATGCCCCAAATTAACATGTGATCTTGGCAAATAATCCAACCTCAGATTCTTTGCTTATAAAATGATGAATCTATCACCCTGCTTATTATCTTATAGAGTTTCTTGTGAGGATCCAACTAGATAAACTGAAAACAATGAAGGCCTCCACGAAAAAATGCTCCACATCACTTGCCATCAGGGAAATAGAAATCAAAACCACAAAGAGATACCACTTCACATGGGTCAGAATGGCTAAATTTTACAATTCAGGAAACAACAGATTGTGGCAAGGATGCAGAGAAAGTGGAACTCTCTTATACTGCTGGTGGAGCAGCCACTCTGGAAAACAGTATGGGGGTTCCTCAAAAGTTAAAAACAAAGCTATCCTATGACCCAGCAATTGCATTATTAGGTATTTATACAAAGGAGACAAACATAGTGATTCGAAGGAGCACATGCAATGTTTCTAACAGCAATGCCCACAACAGCTGAACTATGGAAAGAACCCAGATGTCCATCCACAGATGAATGGAAAAAGAAGATGTGGTATATACTCACACAATGGAATATTACTCAGCCAACAACAACAACAAAAAGAAATCTTATCATTTGCAATAAGGTGGATGGAACAGAAGGGTATTATGCTAAGCGAAATAAGTCACTCATATGTGGAATTTAAGAAACAAAACAGATAAGCATAGGGGAAGGGAGGGTAAAATAAAATAAGACAAAACCAGACACGGAGGCAAACCATAAGAGACTGAATTATAGGAAACAAAATGAGGGTTGCTAGAGGGTTGGAGTGTGGGGGGATAGGGTAACTGTGTGATGAACATTAGAGAGCACATGTGATGTAACGAGCGCTGGGTGCTATAAGCAACTGATGAATCACTAAACTCTACCTCAGAAACTAATAATACACTATATGTTAATTGGTTTTTTAAAAAAGAAAACTATGAAGGCCTAACTACACATACGTGGAACCATTATCATGCTAGTTACCAAGTAAAAGGAAATTATTAAACCACAAATTCCCCCATCTTACCCACTCCACAGAGCCTTATAATATTGCTACGTCGTTCATTTTTATTACCTACATTCACAGTCCATTTGTGAGAGTCTGCATGATGACATGTAAGGATGAACCGGCAGAAGAATAAACGTGGCAAAATACGTAAGAGAATTAGGCCATTTAAAATCTTTCCTAAAGATTTCCTACTTTAAACTCCAAGATTCCCGATAAACCCTTTGAAATCTTTAAGTTCATGATTTCAGATGCTTAATTAAAGCATTCTTTTTTAGCAACACTTAATTAAGAAATAGTATTATTTTTGTTCTTATGACCTTCTAGTTACTGTACCAGTATCACTTTTTACCAGATTAATTCAACTGGGCTCTTTAACACTGCTCTTTAGGGCCTTTCCTATGACTGAGAAGCAATTTCCTACACATCCTCCTTACTGGGCTGTAGAAAGCTGTGTATAGTTCCTAAATAGAATTCTCCCTTTACTGCCACAGTTCTTGACAGTCTGGTTTCCATGCTATAGAAGAAAGGTTCCTGATTACCACTACAAGCTGAATGAATCTAGACAAGTCCCTTACCATGACTTGGGATTCTGTTTCCATATTTATAAAAATGAGAACTCGGTTAACTTCAAGGATATTTCTGGTTGATCCTTCTCTTCACATGACATATATCAATGGTGTGACTTAGAGACCCCAAAGAACAATCCCATCATAGTTGCAGGTTTCAAATATTCAAAACATTTCTCATCCCTCCCCCAGTCCCCAAAGGATAATTAACTGTCAAACAAGTAAGAGATGTTTTAACAGAAGTTTTCAGATTTCCCAATAAAGCCTATCTAGCTACCGGGTGCTTAGGAGGCTCAGGTGGTTAAGCATCTGCCTTTGGCTCAGGTCATGATCTCAGGGTCCTGGGATCAGAGCCTCGTGTCAGCCTCCCTGCTCAGTGAGAAGTCTGCTTCTCCCTCTCCCTGCTGGTCCCCCTGCTTGTGCCTTCTCTCTGTCAAATAAATAAAAATCTTAAAAAAAAAAAAAAAAAGACTACTTAGCTATATAACAGTAAGACTATAAGTTTTAGAGTCACTGGATTCCAAAAGTGAATTGAATCAGAAGGATAACAGGAAGTCACATGCAAAATAAATAAATTATACATGACTGTCCATTTCCAGAAACAAGTCTAATTTCATACCAGGTCATCATCACCTGTGGTAGTGAACAATCTCAATACATTTAACCTCTAACATTTTTAACTTTAGAATACCAAAAATGTCAGATGAGCTTTAGCAGATCACTGTATTCCAGTCCAATCTGGGGATGTTGAACTAAGAGGCCTGAACGGAGGAGGGCGGAAGGGAGCAGGGCAGAATGAGGAGGTGGTAGCACAGGATGAGCCTAGATAGAAGAGTTTCCCTTCCAGGTAAGATTTCATCAGAATGGTTAACTCTAATGTTTAAAAACCAAAAATCCAAAAAAAAAAAAAAAAAAAACAACCAAAAATCCAGTAATCAATGATTCACTAAGAAACTATACGCAAGAACCTCTGCTAGGCATGTGGAAGAGATACACCGATAAATTCAGAAAATTGAAGAGGCTCTTAGTATTTTAATCCTCAGCACCCTGTGTTTGAAGTGCATGTGGGTAGCCTGCCATCCTTCAGTTGGATTCTTTATACCCCCTCTTCTCCAGTGCAGTCTGAAAACATAACATTAAAAGAAAACACCCAACTGTTAATACTTCAGGAAATATGCTGCCTCATTGAGTGACACAGAATGACTTGGGAATTCAGAGGCTATCCATCTGGTTTTAGTAATCAGAGAAGACTTATTGGGATTACTTTTGAGCAGGGCCTTGAAAGATAAGAATAAATTCATTTCAGTTTACCTGTTGGCCCTCAGAATAGGTCTTATTTATATATGAGCATAACTGATTGAAGAAGCATGTTCTGGAATAAGGTCAAGGATCACCATTAGGAAGCATGCAGAACATCAAGTCACCAGTCAACCGCAGTCTGGAGCAGCCCTTCTTCACTCATGTGATTTCCATTGTCCCAGTCATTACATTAGTGCTCATTCAACTACAAAGTTTTTTTTTTTTTTTTTTGCAATAACCACTAATGTTTTATACGATACAGATGTGGTATAGAAGTGGGAGGAAACAAAACAGCTTCTTTAAAGTGAAAAAAAGCTTGTGGGGAGTCTCCCAGACAGCGTTTTCTAGTGTGCACACCACTATCCAATGCAAATGACCACTCCCTTCAAGTTGTCTACTTTTACCTCCCACCAATTCCATCATGCATCTAAGGAGCATAAATATGTACATGACTGTAGGTTGGGATAACACACGTTGTAATGATTTCCATTACAACTTCATGGACAATATATCCGTCCACGTATTCACCTTTAAAATGTACCTACATAAGAAGATAAACCTATTATGTATATATGTATGTTTGGGTTTCTGGTAAAGGCAAAAGGCAAAGGCTGAAAGACTATTAAAAGTCTCTATCCTAGGGACACCTGGGTGACTCAGTGGTTGAGCATCTGCTTCGGCTCAAGATGTCATCCCAGGGTTCTGGGATCGAGTCCCACATCAGGATCCTGCATGGAGCCTGCTTCTCCTCCCTCTGCCTATGTCTCTGCCTCTCTCTCCCTCTCTCTCATGAATAAATAAATAAAATACTTTTTTTTAAAAAAAAGCTTTCAAATGCTGTATCATAGGGTTCTAATATATTTAGTAGTAACACCTATATTCGTAAAGGCTTAGAATGTAAAGAACTTAATAATTTTATTGCACCCCAGATTTTAAATAATATGCAAATCCTACTTTTATTGGAATGCAGTGAACCCTAGTTCACCTGAAAAAGAAATGACAGTAACAGCACTGCTTAAGGACAGTAATTTGAAGAGAAAACAAAAAGAAACCCTAACCCAAGTAGAGGAGACATCGCTTTCCCACTGGTGTGCCTGGTAACTAACTTCTAACGCTCTAAGCAGTATAAATTATCTTTTCACATCCAGGTTAATGTTGTGTCCAGTCGTTAACACCAATTATCTCAAAAAAACATCATTACCTAGAGAGGGTCGACCAGATAACAGAGAAGTCAATCCGGCTTCACAGAACTTGGTCAAACTTGCTTAGAAACCAGGAGGGTGTGGATGTGACAGCAACGTCACCACTGGCCAGGCTAGAGGATCACAAGCCATCAACAAAGGTGGGTGCGTGCGTGTCAGGGCGATGGAGTCGAGCACCCCGCACACCTGTACTACCTGTCTCTAGTTCTTTCAGTACTCGAATTGAAAGAAAACTGTACTCTCTGTCCATGCGTTTTCTCCTCCAACAATATAAATTATTTCCCAGCCTGGCTGGCATCTCACTCCACACCCCAAGCCAGTGACATAAAACATCTTCCCCAGGAGGAGCCTATACCCTAGAGACACACTAGCCGCAGGCCTTTCCTTTTCCTTGGGAGTTCAGCGCGCACGTCCACCCCTTCACTCTGCTCTCCGGGTTCCCTCCCTACACGGTGTGAAAACATCAACATCCGGTCGCCCACCCCCAGCCTCCCAGCGACGCCTCGCGCGGACGAGGTCACCCCTCGGCCTCCCCTTCAGTCGCCACCTCGGAGCAGCCTACCGAGCACTTCTTCCCGCGGCTCCCCCCGCCCCCACAGTCAAGGCCGAGAGCCCGGCCTTCTCCGCATCCTTCTTCCATGGAAGGGGGACCAGAAAAAAAAAAAAAAAAGAAAAAAAGAAAGAAAAAAGAAAAGAAAGGCATGCTCGAGAAGCGACCGGCGAAGCAGCCTGATCAGCTCCGGGGTTTCAGGGTTGGCCTCCCCCGCCCGCCGCCCCCCGCCCCTCCCCGGCCTCGGGCCGCCGGTCGCTTCTGCAAAGCCTGAACCCACTGATGTCCGCGCTCTCCCCGCCCCCCGCCCCCTCAGAGATGCGGCCGGGAGGGCAGACGCGCGGCTGCGAGGCTGCGAGGCTGCGAGGCCGGGCGTCCCTCCCCAAGGAAGCCCGCCGCCCTCGGCGCCCGGGAGGGTGGAGGCCGCGGCCCGCGACCCCGCGCCTCACCCGCCCAGGCGCCCCGGGCCTCGCCGGCGCCGCTCCCCGCCGCCCGCGCCGCCCGCACCGCAGCGGCCCCCGGGGCGGCCCCCACGCCGGCCTCGCTCCACACGCGCCACACACAAAAGCGCCGCGGCCGCCGCCTTCCCGCCCCCACAGCCCGGCCGAGCGATCAATGGGGCGCCGGCCCCGTCCCCTCGGCGGACGCGCGGCTGCGGGCCCGGCCGGCGCGGGCGGCGGCGACGCTCACCATCGCTCCGCTTGATCTCCACGTAAATCCCGATCTGGATCTTGCCGAAGTTGGCCGTTGCCATCACCTCATCTGGAGCGGCGGCGGCAGGCCGGGGGAGGGGGACCGGAGGGCGGAAAAGGCGGGGAGGGGGCGGGGTGGGGGCGGGGGGGGGAGCGGTTGGCCGCGGCCGCGCCGGCCCGGGCGACAGCGTGAACGCGAGCCGGGGCCGCGAGGAGCAGCGGCGGGCAGCCGGCGGGGGGCCCGGGCCTTGCGGGCCGGCGGGAGGACGCGCACGCCGGGGCGCGGGGTGAAGCGAGGGCCGGGCCGTCCGGCGGCGCGGGGAGAGTGGGAGGGCCCGCGCCGCCCGCCCGGGAGCCGACGCTGGGGGGCGGGGCGCCGCGCGCCTGCGCAGAGCGCGCCGCCCGCGTCCCTTCCTGCTCGGCCCGCCTCTCGCCGGCGCCCTGGGCGCCCCCTGCGCGGCTGCGCGGCCCCGGGCGGGCGGGCGGGAGGGCGTCGGCCGCGCTCGGCGGCGCCGGGAGAGCGCGCGTGGCGCCGCCCCGAAGGAGCCGGGGTCGCGTTTGATTTCGGCGCGCGGCCTAGAAGAGGCGGGAACCCGCGCGCTGGCGGCTTCCATGATGCGGCCCCGCGGCCCTGTAGGTTGGGGGCTTCCCGGGGGGTGTGTGGGGCGTGCGGGGCCTGCGGGCCGGGCGCCGACGGCTCGGGCTCGGGCTCGGGCTCGGGCTCGGGGACAGGCGGCCGGCGCAGTCACACCCCTGCGGTGCCCCCCGCCCCCCGCTGCCTCGGGGCCTCGCTTCTAGCCTGAGGCGGCGCCCCGACGGCTGCCGGCTGCAGCCCCCGCTGTTCGCAGGGTTCGGGGCTCCCTGGGCTCGGGCCCACGGAGCCCCTGACGGGATCCGGGGACAAAGGCAGACCCGGGCGCCGGCTGAGGAACGTGCCTCTTCTGCAGCGTCCCGGACGACTCGGCCCACATCAACGTGCGAGGCAAGGCCGCGGCCCGCGGAGGAGCAGGAGGCCGGCGGGCGTGGAACGTGGAGGCCTCAGCTCCGCGCAGGAACCTGCCGGGGCTCCCACGTGTTACGGGGGAAACACGCCTCCCGTGTCTCACTCTCTCGAGGAATTGTTAACCTCCTGTTAATGAGTAAAAATACCCAGATTTAAACATTGGAAGCTAGACACAGGCGTGTTGCGTGCTTATGTGCGTACACGCGCACAACCCAAGGTAATCAAGTCGCCCGACCCTAAAAAATATTGAAAGACTCAGACTCTCATCTAACTTGGACGCATTGAAGGCATGCTTATCGAAAGAATGAAGTTTCTGAAATCCGTTTAAAAGGAAGCATCATTTCTATGAGAAAAAAAAAAAACAGCGCTGGGTAGAAAACTTTGAAAATAACGTCTACTTTTTTTTTTTTTTTTTTTGCGGGGGGCGGGTAGAGGGAGGGAGAGAATCTTAGAATCTTAAGTAGGCTTGATCCCTAGCAGGGAGCCCCACCTAGGGCTCCATCTCACAACCCCAGAGATCCTGACCTGAGCCAAAACCAAGAGTGAGATGCTCAACGGACTGAGCCACCTAGGTGCCCCATAACCTCTTTTCTATTCCAGAAATGACAGGACTATGAATCTCACCGCAGGACCTCTGTTTCATAATAAGATTTGACCAAATCAAGATTTGGTTGTTTTTTGTTTTAAGTAATCTTAAGAGCTTCACCTGTACTCTTTGGGTTCTGCATAGTAGAACTCATTCTCTGATGTCTCTGTCTGACGTATAAAGCATCTTTTTATTTGCTTGCAAATGCTTTACATAATGTAAAGAAATCAAGCTATGCAGCTTTTAAATTTAAAACTGCTTCATAAAATATGTTTTATCATGGTTGCTGACACACACACCTTGTACCCTGTGGGTTATGTAATTAAGAAGTCTAAACCTTTAATCCGTATACAGAGGTATTTTAAAAATACGTATATGATCCTGCTCCATAAAAAATGTATGAGACACGCCACATGTCAAATATAAAAACATTTCCTTTGTAGGTCATCCCCAAAAGGCATATGTTTTTTGGTACATACCAGTATATATATTTACCAAGACTTGCGTCTTGGGCTTTGTGTGCAAGTAGCCTTCAAAAGAACAGTCATAAATGCAATGTGGCTATATTTCCAGCAACATTCTAGATCAAGAATTCTGACTCTGACTCAGGCATTTGAAAAATATATAACCCTAACTAGAAGAGTGACAAGCACACACTAGACAGGGACGTTTGTCCAGTAAGTTAACTTGTTGAACTGCTCTGAATCTCTCTTACCTCTTAGAGTAGCCTCGAAAAGTAACTCTGTTCTCTCAACTGCAGAAAATTTTTGTGAGGGTCAAATGAAATAATAAAACATGGCAGTGGCCTTGATTTTTAAAAAGTATAATACAAGTTTAAAAACAAAGCAAAGCCATCCTATAAAAAATAAACCCAGACTCTAATCCTGAAGTCATTCATTAGAATTTTATGTCCAGTGATATAAAATTAAACACAGTTGGCGTTGGCTCTGGCCCTCATCACCTGACATTTGGCAAGAGAGCAAGAGCTTCACAGATCTGTGTATTCTTTTACCACCTCCAGTCCATCCGACCTTCACTGACGGGATACTTCTGCTCAATAATCATTTCTGCCAAGTCATAACCTAGTAAGAGCGGTTGCTGTTGACCTACCCTATCCTGAGTTGATAAACTATTTTTTTAAAAAAACATTGTTATTTTAATCCAACCAAGCCAGTCTCCTTATTATGCCTGGATTTATTTTTAAAATTCCTCTGCTTTGGGGTCATTAGTACAGAAATCTTAAGAGTTTTATTCTGAGGAAGAGGCGGTTAAACTAGTGAGATTGAGGCAGCAGCCAGCACTTACCTTAACCACTAACTTGCTGTTCTGGTGGAAAAGCAAAGGTACAACTTGGCTCCAGTTTTGGCTCAGATTTTCTGTACTTGTCTACATCTTCTAACTTGAAATTTTCCATTTAATATTTGCATCTATTCTCAATTACTCCCACAGTTTGTGGATCTACAATCAAATGGAGAAAATAGGTAGGGTTGGCAGAAACTGTCTTTGATTTTAGTATTGTCCACTACATTTGCCCAGAAGTTTCTTGGAGACTTTTTTTTTTTTTTTTAGAACTTTTGGTTATGATTCCTCTTCCCTTTAATTTACTCAGATTTAAACTCTAATTAAACTGGTGTAACTTCACTGTAATTAATTTTAGTCCATACACAAATATACTGAAAATATCTGGAGATACAAATCCCAATTTTACCTGCTCTAAAATATCCACTCTTTCCTTCTCCACTGGATTTCTCTCTACTGCCTACAAACATATTCAGGCAATTTTCTCCTGGGGGAAAAAAATCTCTTGATCCTTTACTTCCTATTTAAATTCCATTCTATTTTTCACTTTCCCTCCCCTGCCAAATTCTCAAATGAGTGCTCTAAATACTTACTGCCTTCATTCGCCATCACTCATTCATTTCCTAAACGGCTAAATCTGGGTTCAATCTTCTACAGAATTGTATTTTTTTTAAAGTCAACAATTACCTTACAATTACCTCATTAAGTAGACATTACCATCTTCATTTGCCTTGAACTCTGAAGAATGGTCGACCTACTTTCTTCTTTTTTTAAATTTGTTAAGACTTATCTACTTTCTTCCATAACACCTTGCCCATTCCTGCCTGAGTTTCTGCTCATCTAGTAAATGACTTGCTCTTCTCTTTTCTTCATTTAAAGCCTTTCCATTGGCATGGTGCAGTGGAAGTCTCTCTTCTTTATGGAGCTTTCTCCTCTCAATTGAATCTATAATGACTGCCCCATCTGGGTGATTCTCCCCAAATCATGATCATTAGAAGGACCTAAGAAAGATTTTGAAGAAATACAAAAGCACAAACTCTATTCCAAGACCAAACAGTTTAAGATCTCCATGGAGGGGGCAATTAATGTTAGGCCCACTTTCTAAAAACTCACCAGGAAATTCTGAAATAGGGGGATCCCTGGGTGGCTCAGCGGTTTAGCGCCTGCCTTTGGCCCAGGGCCTGATCCTGGAGTCCCGGGATCGAGTCCTGGAATCGAGTCCCGTGTCGGCTCCAGGCATGGAGCCTGCTTCTCCCTCTGCCTCTCTCTCTGTATCTCTCATGAATAAATAAATAAAATCTTAAAAAAAAAAAAAAAAGGAAATTCTGGAATATAAGTACAACTGGTTAAAATCTGTATAACTGGTTGAGATTTATTGATTATCTCTGAATTCCCATAATTCAATATTTTCTGTACATTGGCCACTTAGGGATTATGTACTAAATAGACTGATTATTTTCTTAGTCCACCTTCTTCCTTATAATTCTTTCACTTACACTTTTCGATAGTGTATTGAAATGGATTAATGATAGAGAGCTAATGTACGAAAACTTTTAAGGTCCACATTGGACTTAAATCTGTATAGAAATACCAAATAATATGGTGTCACATTCAGTTATTGTCTACATTGAGATATTCCTATTCTTTATACTTATTATTATAATGTTTGCTTTAATTTCAATTTACATGACCAATCCCTCTCAAATATAAGAAGTATATAAGAATTCCCCTTATACCAGATTTTCAGTAATTTGATGAATATGAACTCAGAAATAACAGGAAGTAGTCTTTTCACCATTTGTAGTAATATATCCAAATTAAAAATAATTTGTGTATCCTGGAGCACCTGCGTGGCTCAGTGGATTAAGTGGCCTTGATTTCAGCTTGGGTCATGATCTCAGGGTTGCAAGATCGAGCCCCACATCAGGCTCTGTACTAGGCATGGAGACTGCTTTAGATTCTCTCCCTCTGCTCCTCCCTGCCTCTCCTCCTTAAAAAATCATTTATATATCCTTATAATAGTTTTTATTGATTCAGGAGCTTAATACACTCTTATGTATCACAGGGCACTGATGATATAAATCAAAATGATTAATGGTATGCTACACATCCTTATTACATATTTTTATTTTATTTTATTTTATTTTTTAAAAGATTTTATTTATTTATTCATGAGAGACAGAGGGGGGTGGGCAGAGACACAGGCAGAGGGAGAAGCAGGCTCCATGCAGGGAGCCTGACGTGGGGACTCGATCCCGGGTCTCCAGGATCAGACCCTGGGCCAAAGGCGGTGCTAAACCGCTGAGCCACCCAGGCTGCCCCTTATTACATATTTTTTAAAACTGTGAGCAGTATTAGTTTTCTCAGTGTATTCAGACCAAATCAAGCACAACTAGAAAGAATTGGTCTCACTAAAATATTTCTTATTAAAAAATAATACTTGATTTTTTAGTAATGATTTAAGCAACTTTATAGAAGGCAAAGTTTCCAATAAATATTAAGCCCCCAAGCATGTCTTATTTTCCTAACCTTTGTTAATATACATACTTACTTTTGATGGCTGTTTGGAATTCCTTGTTTAAATTGAAAATATATGTTATATACCACCATTGGAACATAGCTAGGACAGAGTTACTGTATTTCCCCAACTGTGGAAATATATTATTAAAGACATTTTTTACATCATAGATTTAGTTTTCAGTTAAGAGATTTTTTTGGCTTAATTCATTTCTTATAACTATTTCAGTGTGTTTCAAACTAAACACTTATAATTTTTAATAGCTACATAATATTCCATGTTTCTAAATCACTTTCTGCTTACACATTGCTGTTGGGTTGTCTTCAATATTTTACCAATATAAAATTCTTGTCATGAACATCTTTGTAAAAGTTTTTTGTTGTGGGCAAATTCCTCTAAATGAAAACATCAGGTCAAAGGGTATGAAAGTGATTGCTTAAAATGCAAAAGATATTATATCACCACCAGCTTCCTAGAATAAAATATAAGTTCTTTACAGAGCTGTACATAATCTAGCTATGGCTACTTATCCAAACTTTCCTGGGACCACTCTTTAGCTCCCTCTGCTCCAGCCTCACTGGGCTTTTATTTGTCCCTTAAATATATCAAACTCTTACCCAGATCAGAATCAAGGCTCTGACTCAACTTTTCATTGACTGATTCTTCTAATCTTTCAGGTCTCAGTCAAAAATCACGTCCTGAAAAAAAGCCTTTCTCAACCTCATCTTACTATCACATTACCTGAATACTTACCACAACTGCAATTACCTTGCTCCATTATTTATTTGTTTATTTGTCTGTCACCTCCCCCATCTGAAGAAAGCTCCTTGAGGGTAGGAACTTTATCTAATGTTCTTCACTATATCTTTGGCACAGAGAACAGTACCTAAAGCACAGATGTTCAGCAAATATTTCTTGAATAAAGGAAGGGAAAGTTTTATAACTGCACTATGTATCGTAAACTTTTTAGGCTTTGACTTAATAGTCTTTTCTTCTCCTAAATGAGTGAAATTGGTAATGTACTTCCTCATTGATATGACCTAGGAAATCAATATTTAATGTGTCAGTCTTCCAAACTTCAAAAATCTCTAGTAGATACAGATTATTACATATGTAACAAATGCTCATAAATGTTATGTTTTTAATACAGAAAAGTATAACAAGAAATGAAAGGGAAACATATCACTTTAAGTCCTCCAAGTTCCTTGGCCTGGGAGGATCCCTGTTAATACCATAATAATCTAGTAATCCTCAAGTTGTATCAGGCACAAAATTCATATGGCTGATTGTTATGCAAGATCTAGGGTCCTGTCACCAGAGATTGTGATTTTGTACATCTAGTATACTAGATGAATGGTAGATCTCATATGGTCTAGTAGATCAATAGATTAAGAGACATTAAGAATAGAAACTGATTACATATGAAACGTGGAGGATAAAGGACAGTGATACAGACAGTTTGCTGATTCTTAAGAATGGGGGAGACTGTCACTAACAGATGTTAGAATTTTTCTGGTGTACAATTACAGAAAGAAGTAGTCTATGTTGGCATCATTATAAAATGTAGTTTGGAAAGCAAGAACCAGGCAAAATCAAAGTCAAAGGATGAAAAGATAATTGATAATTTATAGAAATATATCAAAGAATATAACTTCAATGACAAGATTTTCTTGGAATGATTATTCTTGTTTCTTCACTGATAACATTTAAATAACCTTTTCTCACTCATAAGACAAATGGTGAAAAAGCAGGAACTTGACCAGGAGAAGAAAGCCCTCTGAGAATACAGAAATAAATCCGCAGGCTGACTCCATGGGTGCTCAGTTGATCTAGTTCATGTTTTTACTGGAGTGCTGACTTCAAAGGAAACTTCCTGAAACCTCACAAATACTGACTTCTTTCAGAAGCTGGTAATATGAAGCAAAACAAAGTTTCCAACAACTCAGTTGCAATGAATTGTACTTGAGAACAGACAGTTCCTGTTAGAAGTAACCATACCCTATCATGTGACCCAGCAAGCTGTCCCGGATCATCACACTTGAGGATTTCTGTTTTCTATTCTAAGGAAAGTCATTCTTCAATAGCTCTCTCTTGGAAACAGAATCATAGACCTTACCTGTGAAATAGGCATTATAATATTTAGAGAGGTGTGTGTCAGGAGGGAGGAGATATTGATGAATATAAAGTATAAAAGGAGTGACTTAGGGCGCCTGGGTCAGTCAGTTGCAGATGCTCAGTCAGTTAAGCATCTGCCTTGGGCTCAGGTCATGATCCTGGAGTCCTGGGATGAGTCCGCATGGGCTCCCGGCTCCATGGGGAGTCTGCTTCTCCCTTGCCCTCTGCCTTCCACTCCCTCTGTTTGTGCTTTTTTTCTCTCTCTCTCTCTGTCAATAAATAAATAAAATCTTTAAAAATAAATAAATACAAAATAAAAGGAGTGACTTAGAGTACTCCATAAAAATACATGACCAATATTTTCTGGATGATACAGAGTATGTAATAATTAGTGAATCTGCTGCCAAAGAATTCTTTCCAATCTGTTTTTGGAATTGAGGGTCCTGAAGGTTGAATATCTGTAAAATTCTCCTTAAGAATGATTCACACAGGGGATCCCTGGGTGGCTCAGTGACTAAGCGCCTGCCTTTGGGCCAGGGTGTGATCCTGAAGACCCAGGATCGAACCCCACATCGGGCTCCCTGCATGGAGCCTGCTTCTCCCTCTGCCTGTGTCTCTGCCTCTCTCCCTCTCTCTCTGTGCCTCTCGTGAATAAATAAATAAAATCATTAAAAATATTTTAAAAAAAGAATGATTCACACATTCAACAAATATTCACTGAATGCCTGCTATGTGGCAGGCAATATTATAGGTGCATGGGATGTATCAGTGCACAAAACCAAGATCCCTGTCCTCATGCTATTGGGACCTTACATCCTACTGAGGGAGGGGGGGGAAAACCATAATAAACAAATACATAAATAGGTAAATAAGTGATACAGTGTATTAGAGAATTATAAGCATATAGGAAAAAGAAACGGAGTAGAATGACAAGGATCAGGAGTGCTGGTGGGACAGATAGTCTAGGAGGGTATATAGGGTAAGGCTCATGGAGGTAGTGAGTTCTGAACAAAATCCAGAAGGACACAAAGGAGTTCAGCTCTGAGAGTCTGTGGGTGAAGAACCCTGCAGCCTCAGGAAGTAGCCACACAGAAGCATGTCTAATTGGTGTGAGGGGGAGCAGGAGTGAGCAGAAGGGGTTAGGCTGATTCAGGCCCAATGATAGCTGTGGCCAATCCCTCAGAGCTTTCTTGAGTTGGACAAAAATAGCCAGGTCTTTATACTCCCACAGTGATATGCCACTGAATGTGAGCCACCCTGGAATGGCCGTGAACTTGAACAAGGTGGCTCTCTTTAGCTGAGGGGTTTGAGAGCGGTGAGCTGCCGACTGACATCACTCTCAGCAGCCTTCATTAAAGGTCTCACTGGGAGGTACGTCTCAGTATCAATCCCTGGGGCCTTCTCATTCCCAAGGTCACCTGTGATCCATGAAGGCTGCTGCAGCATGATTTTCAGCATACCCACCAGCTGAAAGACGGGAAAGAAGAAAAAAGAAATATCCTAGTAGTTGTATGTACTACTTCTGCTCCCAGCGTATTACTAGAATATCACCACATTGTCATATCTAGCTCCAAGGAAAACTAGGTTATGGTTTTTTATATTCTATCTTGTGCTTGGTGGCCTGGGATAGCAAATGAACAAAAGGATACAGAAGTTCACCTAGCAGTCTCTACTGTCATAGTCCTTATTTTGGTAGAGAAGACAATATGGCTTCACCACACACCTAAATAAGCAAAACACAGTCCTTTTAGCTCATTCAGGATTTGGTACTTTGGAGTATTGGGGAATTGAGAGGTAGTAAAGAAACAATATTCTCTCGAAGAGCTTACAGAAAAGAAGCCTTCAGAGGAAAAGGGTGACAAGCAATTATACAGGTGAGAGGTAGAGCCTGTGAAGTTTGGAAATTAGTGTGCTCAGATTTGCATCCATAGGGTGGTAGGGCTTGGGATCACTCAAGTTTATGCAGCATAAATTACTATGGAACTGATTCTTTCTTGAGGCCCTTCATTGTCTTGCCTCTTCTGGTTGGTCAGTCTTCTTTACTGGCTCTTTTTCCCATTCTTGACCCTTTAATGCTCTGCCTGGGTTCTGCCTTTAGTCCTCTTCTCTTCTCATACAGGATTACAATGCATTCTTTCCTTTACTGGGCCATAGAACTCATTGGGAATATCAGGACCGTCAACCCCAGGGAAGAGGGCCACTTGAACACCAATTTATTGAATAGGATAAGCTCGATGGAGTACAAACATTAAATTTTATTTTTCTCCCTCCTTTGTCCTCAACTATGCTATATCAGCTCTCCCTTACTAGGTAGGTTCTTCGTGATGAGTCAAGGAGATCCCACAACTTGTTGGACCCTTTTGGTTACTAAAAAGTCAGTGAGTCCACTTAAAAATCTAATTACATCCTTACTTTTCCATCACCTATGGCTTGACCCAGGGTCCAAGGATCTTCAGAGTCAGCTCTTTCACTCTTCCTCCCTTCTTTCTTTTAATTCACTGGTTTGGAGATCACTAAGAGGGAAAGTAGCATTGCCCTTGTAACCGGTCTTCCTTTGGCTCCGTCTGGTCCTGTCCACCATGGCTGGACTTTGCCAAGGTGATGCCTTCTGCCTTGTAGATGGTGAGTGAGGTTTTCCCATGGTACTTCTCAGAATCACCTTGGCCCCATCTGATGCTAAGGACCTCTTTCAGCCTCTTCTCTACCTAATGTTTATGTGCCCATGCCCCCACCCTCCTGCCCCAGAACAGCAGGAGCTAGTTGAGCAATCCCTGTAAGGCTCTTGTCTCTGGGTCTGATGATACTGGGAGGGGAGAATGGATGTAAAGTGGAGAAGATGATTAAGGGCAGCCTGGAACCCATAAGCTTGAGATGCAACTCCACCAGGACAGACAGAAACCTGGGTTCAGCCTTGTTGTCACTGACCTTGGTGATGAGGATATTCTGCAGAACCTGGGGCCCATCAGCACAGAGCTAAGCACACTTGCTTGGACCAGAAGTTAGAGGAGCTACAGGAGGATCCAGGGGACAATAGAGAAGTTGGAGGCCTAGCCTTGCTTCCCTACCACCCTCTAAATCTCTCAAGAATCTTCCTTGTGGTTCACTGTACCTGGAAACATGCAAGGAAGTAAATTCTAGGAAATGTTCTAGGAAATGGATAAATTAAGAAGTCACCACACACTGGCTAATCTATTTTAGGCAAGGTGGTCTCATTGCTAAGATGATATGTACATAGCAACTGAAGTGAGGGGTTGGGTCAAGAGAATAAATGAGAAATGACCCAAGATATGCAGGGGCCGTAAGGCAATTGTATCAGGATGGAGGTTTCTGGAGAAGAGCCAAATACTGAAGCCAAAGAAAGAGTAAGACCCATGTAAGTGTCAAGAATAGTTGGAACTTAGAGCTTAACATGGTCATGGCTTTCTCCCTGCTATTCTGTCTCTTTCTTTGTCAACTTCATGCTTTTTAAGACTGGTTTTCTTTACTTGGTAGAAACATGGTCACTTGTAGCATTTAAGTTTTATATCTTGTAAGTTCAGCCACCAGAGAGAAACTGTCTGCAAGTTTTCTGTGATACTTATCAAAACATTGTGGGGAAATTAGTCATTGGCCTAACTTGGGGTAGTCGTCCATCCTTGGACCAATTATGTCATAGCAAATGATGGGGTATGGTATTGATTATCTGTTCCTCCATAACTAATTACTCCAAGCTTTAGCAGCTTTAAACAACAATGAACAACTATTATCTCACACGGTTTCTGTGTAACAAGAATTTAGAAGCAGCTTAGCTGGGTGGTTCTATCTTCAGCTGGGGCTTTGGAATCTCTGATGAAGTTGCAGTCATTTGAAGACTTGACCAGGCCAAAGTGTCCAGTTCCAAGAGGACTCATTTACATGCCTGCTAAGCTACTGCCGGTTGTTGGCAGAAGACTTCCATTTTACATGTGGACATCTTCGCAGAGCTGCTTCAGTGTTCTCACCACAAGGCATGTGGCTTACCCCAGAGTGAATGCTCCACAGCAGGAAAGAATCCATAATGTATTCTTTCTTTAAAAAAATTGTTATTTTTAAGTTTTTTCATTTTTATTTTTTAGGGAGGTATAGTTGTCTTCCAAGATTATAAAGCTCTATTTTCTCTGATCTGGATATGGAAGTCATATTCTGTTTTTCTTTAATATCCTAATAATTACACAGGTGAACCCCATTCAGTGTAGGAGAAGAATGCACAAGTGTGTGAAAGCAGGAGGTGAGGTTCGTTGGAGGTAAGCCTCGAGGCTAGACGCAGCACAGCTTGCATGAGGTTTTCAGTCTTTGTGGCCAGAGTGGAAATGGAACATAAATTCATGTGAGAACATTCAACTTCCCTGAGTGAAAAAGTTATTATTTGTACAGAGGTGAAAAAGAAGTTTCTAGAAAAATTAGGGGAAGCGTGCTGGGGAAAAAACTAGTGTCTGCTACTAGTCAGAGTGTTAATAACTCCCTTGGTTGTACCTTGACCACACTTGTTTGCTAACTCTTGGTATACTACATCTCAACTGATCATTTACAAATATTTCTCTTCTACTAGGTTATGAGATCTCTTCCTTCATGTTTCCATCTACATCACCAAGTACATTCATTGTCCAGCACAAAGCAAGCAATCAAAAATATATGAATCTAACTGAACTAAACAGATAGAGGATATGAACAAGGTTCTTAAATAATCAAGAGTATGCTTAAGGTGAACACAAAATTAACATCAGCTCTCAGGCTAGAAGGCACTTCTTGGCACTTGAACAACATGCCCTTTAGATGAAATGAATTAAAGGATGATGAAATTTGTACCTTCAAAAGGTAGAACAACCTAAAGAATAATTTACATGTTAAATATTAATAAGCAGAAGTTTATTAAACAAATGAATGTTAGGAGCTTTATTTGCTGGTGCAAGAAACAGGTGCCCAATGAAACTAGCTTAACAATAAAAAATGAGAGGATTTATTTAAAAATAAATGGAGTAACTAATGGAATCCAAGAGGCATCAGATGCTCAAGAAGAGAACCACCAACTGGAGCACAAAAGGAAACCCAGAAATTCTTCTCCTTTTGACTTGTATCTCTGCCCCTCTCTCCACACCTGCTTCACTGCTCCAATGCAGACCTGCTTTCCCGTTTGCAGCACACATGTCAGTAAGAACAGTCCCAAGGAAGTAGTGTTTATAGTGTAGCCACTTAGAGATTATTTGTTCTTCTCAATTCCAGTTTCAAAATTCCTGAGGAAGGAATTAATTGACCTGTGTGAGGCCAATACTCTACAGACCAACTGATCCTGCATGGGAGCAGTGTCACACTATAGGACTACTGTTAAAACCTTCTGTAACCCTAAAAAGTAGACAAAGGGGTGGGGGCAGTACCTGGAAAATAGTTGCTGGGTAGACAAAACAACAGGTATATGTTCAATGAAGATTTAGATAAGGGAAGACAAGCTCATCATAAAACACAAACGTTGTTCAAAGTCCAACAACAATCCCTGCAGTTTGATAAGAAATCACAAGCTAGTCTCGGTGGCACTGTGAGAAATGATTGGTTGGAATCTTGGTCTGAGACAGGGTAGCATTTCTCAAGCTCTAGTCATTTTATCACATCATTATCCTGGCCACAGCGAAAGCACCGCCTTCGCTGCGACATCTAATGAAAAGGTTTTTTTTTTTTTTTTTTTTTTTTAATGAAAAGGTTTTAATTAAGATTTTAATTTCCTTTGCTGACGTGTTGAGGAAGGTTTCAGAAAAGATAAACTACAGATTATAGCTTTGACTACATTATTTAGCCACAAAGGAGGGTTCAGAAGGCTTTTACAACACCTACCTCCTTCTAAGATTTTGGTGACAGCAGTGGATTGGCTAATAATGGACTTCAGCATCCGGGAGCTTAATGCTTATGTTTCAACTCAAATGTCTCTTGATGCTACCTACTCTTTCTGCTTTGTGTACTTTGGCAAAAAAGAAAACATTCTTGGGGATCCCTGGGTGGCCCAGCAGTTTAGTGCCACCTTCGGCCCAGGGCGTGATCCTGGAGACCCAGGATCGAGTCCTACGTCGGGTTCCCTGCATGGGGCCTGCTTCTCCCTCTGCCTGTGTCTCTGCCTCTCTCTCTCTGTGGGTCTTTCATGAATAAATAAATAAAATCTTTAAAGAAAAAAAAAGAAAACATTGTCTGAAAGGTGTAAAAGCTGCCATCACAAATGTTGCTGTGATCGTAAAACAGAAAACTTAAGACTACTGAGTGTGAAGGTGTAGAAGATTATGTTCCTGAGCTAGTTTTTATTTTTTTTAATTTATTTTTTAATTAATTTATTATTTTTTTCTGAGCTAGTTTTTAGAAGGAAGAGAAATTATGGTCCGAACGACGTTATCTCTGCAACACATTGGCATCTTCATCTGGGCGGCTATAACGAAACGCCAGAGACTGGCTAATGAACCGCCTTTAGGTCTCACGGTTCTGAAGGCTGGGAAGACCAAGGTCAAGTGCCAGCAGATTCGCTGCCCTCGGGGGAGAGCTGATTTCTTGGACGCCTGTCTCTTTGGTGTAACCTCTCATGGCAGAAGAGGTGAGGGAGCTTTATTGTGTCTCCTTCATAAGGCAGAAATTCCACTTCTGAGGGCTCTGCCTTTGTGATGCTATCCTCTCCCAAAGACTCCATCTCCTAACATCATCACCTTGGAGGTTAGGATTTCAACAGAGGAATTTTGGCAGAACAGACATCAACCCATTGGCATCACGATTAAACGAACGGCTTCTAATCTGTAGGGATATTGTACGTGGGTCTTGAGGGTGGTAGGGGGACTCGTGAGAATGAAGACTGTTCCGAATCCCTTTTTCAACACAGCCCAATCGAAATATTCCATTTTATTACTTATCATATTCTACATTCACCACTTTTTAGATAGCACCACTCAAGTCGGCATTAAAATCAGGGTTATATGATCTCAACACCACCAGTGTTGTCTTCTCATTTCTGCCTTTGTGTGGGCTGATGGAGGAGGAATCGTAAACCAACCTCCTCCACTGCCTGTTGGTTTGCTGATTTTTTGCCCCTGGCTTCCAAGTTTCCTGGCTTCAGGCTTTTTCACACTGCTGAGACTATGATTTATGCTCTCAGTTCTTTCCATCAATGTCTAGCCTTCATCTGTAGCCTTGTCATTCATAAATATGATTTCTACTTTCACTTCAAATGTAATGAAATGGATGTAATGATCTCAAAACTCATCAATGCCAACATTTACTACTTGTTATTACGATTCTATTTCCTTTAAATAGCCAATGGTCAGCTCCTAAAACTGAGGTCTATACATTGTGGCAGATTTACATTTTTTCCTATCTTCTCTTTCTTTTTTGATATTTCATTATCAAAATGTCACACATTTTGTAAAATCTGTGTGTTCCCTCCACTTGTGAATATAACTTTTAAAAATGAATGATAGACAAAGAAAATGTACTCTAAGCTTCTGGGTAATTACTCTACCCAGTGTCTGTAGTCTAGATGAGAAAAATCATAAAGCTTTTGTCAGTCATACAGAGGGACAGACAACCCAAACAGAGGTAGGACCATTAAATTCTGTAAAACTCTACTCAAAGATGGGGAGACAGGGTCCCAAACAAAACTAGAATTCACTGGTTTGGACCTGCCCAGCATTAGTCATTTGTCAGCCTGATTATACAGTAATCAGAAGCTTAGCAGTAACAAATTACATAGTGTTAAGAAATCCTTCAAATGGATTTGTCCCTAAATTCATGGCTTCTGTTGTGTCATTATTTTTGTAGCATTTATGTTGCGGTTTAAATTAATACTTCGCTCTGTTCCAAGTTTCCTTTTTAAATACGTTCCCCCAGATCCCTTCAAAACACTTCTTAAGAGTCATCCATGGAACAAAGCGAGTTCTAAACAACATTTGTTAAATGAATGAATATAAATAGGACAAAATTATATATTCTTTAAGAGTTCTTTATTTTTTGTGTGTGTCCAGACCCTTCTGGCACTCTAATGAATCCTATGGATCCTTCTCAAGATAGTGCTTTTAATGCATAAAGTACATAAGATTACAAAGGAAATCAAATATATTGAAGAAACAGTATTTTTGAAAACTGAAATAGCACATGAGTTTGATTCATTGATTAAATGATCAAGCTCAATAATTGTCATAATTTCAAAGTAGTGATGAATATACTGATACTTTGAATTGTCCAAGACAACTGTATTGAGATATGAAAGTATCTGAAATTTCTACTGGTGACAGTGTCTGTTTTCCACCTCCAGATGTTGCCAGCATCTGCTCCATGACCCTGGATTTATGTTCTTTTCTACCTGGGCCCAAGGTAATCCTACCTGTGCCGAGAGTCTCTCAAAGTCTCTCCTGAAAGTTGACCCTTCAGACTTTCACTCTTTGCTTTTCATATCTGGTAAGCAATTCTAAGAAGGTCCCCTACGGCTGTTCTCTCCAAAGGAACAAGTGATATTTCAGACAAGTCAAGGAATATTTGCCACCCTCTCCCCTCCTCCCAATTAACAAAATCCTTTTTTCTTTAAAGATTTTTTTTTAATTTTTAAAATTTATTTATGATAGTCACAGAGAGAGAGAGAGAGAGAGAGAGAGAGAGAGGCAGAGACACAGGCAGAGGGAGAAGCAGGCTCCATGCACCGGGAGCCCGACGTGGGATTCGATTGGGAGGCATCCCCCCAATCAACAAAATCTTAAAGACCAAGTTCTGGATTTGGTTTTCACTGTGCGGTTTAGATTTCTTGGACAACAATATCACCTTACTTATTCAGAATTCATTTCCAGTCATTCTGGTTTCAGATTTTGGGAATTTATATCGATCCTCTCTGTGTTCATTGACATCATAGCTCAGAAGATGTGCTGCCGGGATCCCTGGGTGGTGCAGCGTTTTAGCGCCTGCCTTTGGCCCGGGGCGCGATCCTGGAGACCCGGGATCGAATCCCACGTCGGGCTCCCGGTGCATGGAGCCTGCTTCTCCCTCTGCCTGTGTCTCTGCCCCTCTCTCTCTGTAACTATCATAAATGAAAAAAAAAAAAAAAAAAAAAAAAAAAGAAGATGTGCTGCCAGTCTGCCATCTAGCTGGTTAGAATGAAAGTTCCAGCTGCTCCCAGACTTACTGGGTGACCACCAACATCTTCATACCAAATGTAGAAGCGTTAGGAGGTGGCAAGTACACTTTCAGGTGAAGCTCAATACAAATCCTTCTAAGACTTGACCCCAGTTGAAATATTATAGATATTTTCAGGGTCCAATTCTGAGAAGTCCTCCCTTTTCTGTACAACCTTTAGTAATGCCCAGGCATGGTTTTTCTGGGTTCTTCATTGCATTCCCTGGTTCCTTCTCTGGAGAACTGGCTCTTGCATTTTGTGTTGTCTTTCTGTTGGTTAGAATACTATCATGAATAGACAGTGTGATGGTTAATTTTATGTGTCAACTTGTCTAGGCTATGGTATCCACATGTTTGGTCAAACATCAGGATAGATGTTGTTGCGATGGGATTTTAAAGATGTGATTAACATTTAAATCAGTACACTTTGACAAAAGCAGTTTTCTCTCCATAATGTGGGTGGGCCTCATCTAACTGATAAAGGCTTTAACAGCAAAGACTGAGGTCCCCCAAGGAGGAAGGAAGTCTGCCTCTAGACTGCTGTATGGACCCTTTCCTGGGTTGTGAAATTTTGCACAGTTCATTTTCCAGTAGCCCTGGCTAGCACCAACTCTACAGCAACATCGATGTTCTCCTAACCTTTTTACATTGTTTCTGATTCTCTTTGGTCTTCAGCTCAGGTTGGGGAGGTCCCAGGAAGTCTCATGCCCAAGGCTGGTTATAAGAGGAATCTTGTTCCTTCTAAATATACCTCTAAATGCTCTAACCATGTCATTAATCCTAATTACTAGAACATGGTTATTTTTTCCTGGTAAATAAATAGATTGATAATCTGGTTTTCAATCTGTTGCTTGTGAATTTGGTTAGTGAGAAGTAGTCATCCAGGGCTAGGGCATTTCTGACTAAAGTAATGAAACTGGATTTTCAGGACCAACAAGGTTGAGGACCATGGTGAATTCAATAAAGGTACTTAAGTTAGTTTTCCAGAGTGGCTATAACAAATCACCTCAAATTTGGTGCCTTAAAACGAGAAAAAATGTATTCTCTCTGAGTTCTCAAGGCCAAAAGTCCAAAATCTAGCACTTCTCTTCAGAGGCTTTAAAGAAGAGCCCTTCTTTGCTTCTTTCAGCTTCTGGTGATTGTTGGCGTTCCTTAGCTTCCTCAGCTTGTGGTCCCATTGGTGCAAACTTTGTCTCTGTCTTCAAACCACTTCTCCTCTGTGTATCTGTGCCAAATTTCTCCTGTATTTCTCTTGTGTTGGCATTTACAGCCCACTCAGGTAATCCAAGGCAATCTCATCTCAAAGCAACACTCACAGGTTCTGAAGATTAGAATGTGGACAGACCATTGGGGAGCCATTCTTCAACCTACCATGCACAAGATCCTTTTGCAACAGTCACCTCCCTCTTTGACTTCTCTTAACTGCAAGAGCACTTTCTAATAAAAGTTCAGTCTGAAAAATGCAGGTGAAGTTTTTCAAAATGGATCAATATAACAGAAAATACACACTCCACAGAATGGGGTTGGAGAAACATCCTATCAAGTAAAAAGTTTCACATCCACATTCTAAGCAGATTTCTTTGCAGATTTAATGATATGAGGCAGAGACTGTAAGAAATTGACCTTGATAAAGCTTGCCATGCAAAATGCATCAAAACAAGGTCTGAAAGCCAAGAGGGTCCATCATTTGACTTCTGGTGACCCTAATTATTCACAATGTAATGAAATCCAAATGAATAATTTCAGGTTCAAGATGACATCAATGCTGTAGGAAAACAGATGTTTGTAACACTATTAAATTGTTGGCTAGAAGTACACGAAAGAATTCAGAACTAGTTGTGATTTATTCATAATTGGCAAAAGAATTGACATTTATCAAGTGAAAAACACCAATTGCGTCAGTACCTATAATTATATTCAATGAAGGTCATGGCCCTGCCTTGAAACATCACTTGAAGATGTTTTGAATGTGAAAATCGAATTTCTATATCCCACTTTTGTTGACTGATGCCTATACTAGTAAATTCTCATATCCTTGGGTTGGGTGCATTAGCTCCCACTTCATTTTGGGGAGAAAGTTATTTTTTCTGTATACATGGTTTCCCTAGAAGATTGCTTTTGTGATGAGAGGGTACGGTTGGTCAAGACACTGAGGAGGCATCTGCCTTTTTTTTTCTGGTAGTAAGAGCAATAGCACTTTAGGAAGAATTACTAGTGAGAAAGTGCTCTGACTAAGCCTTCACAGATGTTTGCCTTTTTTGGCTGTTATTTTGGGTTCACATTATCAGCAGGAACCAGAAGTGTGATTCTCTTTTGACCCTCAATTTTAGCAGGAAATGTACACTGAAGAAGCATATGGATGGGGGAAATAGGATATAAAATACCAATAGAAGCAATGTAATCAACAAGCTCAACAAAAGATATTTCCTTATTTTAAAATATCCCTGAGTCTTTATTTTAATCCCACAGCAAAACTGCACTCTCAAACTTCTTGGTTTAGAGAAGACACAGAGGGTGGTCTGTGCTGCCCAGGCTTTCTCAGCACACATCAGAAAACACTATGCAGGAGAAAATATACTCTACGTTAGGCCAGGTGGCTGGCCTACTAGTTAAAGGATGAGATGAACTATATTTCTCCTTTGATTGAAGCAAATTAAGCTTTGTTATTAAACATGATGGTTACCTTTAAACATCTAACCCACGTTTTTCAATATTTCATTTTAACATCATCTGAATTTGTATTTAAGATGACAATATTTTCTTTTTTTTATGTTTTTTTTATTTTTGCTATTTTATTTATTTATGATAGTCACAGAGAGAGAGGCAGAGACACAGGCAGAGGGAGAAGCAGGCTCCATGCACCGGGAGCCTGACGTGGGATTCGATCCCAGGTCTCCAGGATCGCGCCCTGGGCCAAAGGCAGGCGCCAACCCGCTGCGCCACCCAGGGATCCTAAGATGACAATATTTTCTTATAGTGTAACTCATTTTTATAACTCTCAGAACATCAGAAATCTTTGAAATGATAAAAGCAAAGAAATTCTTCTTTGTTCTCTTATTTAAAATTTTTTTTTATGCATCAAGCATCCTTTGGGCTTATTTTTTTCCTTGACTTTACCTGAAGGTAATGTGCACACTCAAGTACTAAAGGGAGTTGTTGTAAATATGTCCACATTGGTAGTTTCTATCAAAAGAAAGAAACCTCTGAAAAAGATTACAGTATTCTAAATTTTCTTGCCAAGAAGAAACATTGTATGTATTCCAAACTCATGTTAGTCACCTAGTACAAAAGCCTTATCAAGCTAAATATCTTGTGAATCTCTTATCTATATTTCCATCTGTCTATCTATATCTACATAACATTTGGTGTATTGACAGGTTCTTATCTGCTATATCAGCAATTCAAATTTGTGCTTATATATAAGCAACCCAACATGCCAACTAAAGGGTTAGTGCCGTCATTTCAGTTTAATGTACGAGGTGGTGTTAGTGGTTTAGAATCGAGAGAGCAGAATTTCAGGATGTCAGCATGATCAGATGATTAACTCCTCAAAAAAAGATTCTGGGTAGCTATCACACTAGGTTGAAATGATAAATTTATAAGATTGTAATCCACAATTATTGTCAAGAATCTTTCTAGCTCTTTCTCCAATATAAAAATATACCCAGGGATCAGGAGATTAAATAGTATAATAGAAAAAGTATGGTCTCCTCTGGAAAGGGAAACAAAAGCAAAATTAAACTACTGGGAGTACACCAGAAAAAAAAAAAAAAAGCTTTTGTGCAGTAAGAGAAACCATCAACAAAATAAGAAGGCAACCTATTGAATGGGAGAAGATATTTGAAAGTGATATATCCAATAAAGGGGTAATATTCAAAATACATAAAGAAATCACTACTCCCTCTCCCAATAAGCCAATTAAAAATGGGCAGAGGACCTGAATAGACAGTTTTCCAAAGAAGACATACAGATGGCCAACAGACACATGAAAAGATGCTCAACATCACTAGTAATCAGGAAAATGCAAATGAAACCTCAGTGAGATATCACTTTACACCTGTCACAAAACTAAAATAAAAAACACAAGAAAAGTAACATTTTGGCAAGGATGTAGAGAAAAAGGAACTCTTATACACCGTTGGTGGGAATACAAATTGGCACAGCCCTGTAGCAAATAGTATGGAGGTTCCTCAAACAATTAAAAATAGAAATGCCATATTGGACTTCTGGGTATTTAACCAAAAAAATTCCCCACAAAAACACTAATTCAAAAAGATAGATACACCCCTATGTTTTTATAGCAGCGTCATTTACAATAGACAAGATATGAAAGTAGCACAAGTGTCCATCCGTAGATGAATGGATAAAGATGTGGTATAGACAAACACACACACACACACACACACACACACACACACACACACACAATAGAATATTACTCAGCCATAAAAAATAATGAAATCTTGCCATTTGGGACAAATGTGAGTGAAATAAGTCAGACAGAGAAAGATAAATACTATATTATTTCACTCATATATGGAATTTAGGAAACAAAATTAATGAACAAAGAAAAAATAAGAAACCAGACTTTTATTTATTTTTAAAGATTTTATTTATTTATTCATGAGAGACAGAGAGAGAGAGAGAGAGAGGCAGAGACACAGGCAGACGGAGAAGAAGGCTCCTTGCAGGGAGCCCAACGTGGGACTCGATCTGGGTCTCCAGGACCACACCCCAGGCTGAAGGCAGTGCTAAACCTCTGAGCCACCCGGGCTGCCCAAAACCAGACTTTAAATACAGAGAACTGGCGGTTGCCAGATGTGGGGGATGGGTAAAATAGATAAAGGGGATGAGGAAAACACTTATCATGATGAGCACTGAGTAATGTGCAGAATTGTGGAATCATCATATTGTACACCTGAAACTAATATAGCCGGTATGTTAAGTATACTTGAATAAAAAAATAAAAGTAATGCATTATAGAAAAGAAACAAAAGTGAGATGCAGTAAAGATATTGTGCAATAAAAAGAATTTAAAACACATCATGAGGGGCACTTGAGTGGCTCAGTTGGTTAAGTGCCTGCCTTCAGCTCAGGTCATGATCCCAAGGTCCTGAGATCGAGCCCCACATCGGGCTCTTTGCTTAGCTTGCTCCTCCCTCCCCCTCTGTATGCCATGTGCACCCTCACTCTCTCGCTCACTTAATCTATCAAATAAATAAAATATTAGAAAAAATAAAACACATCATGAGAGACACAAAAAAGAGAAATATGGAATATCATAAAGAGAGTTAGGATGTTCTACAAAGAAGATAGAATATTGGGCAGCCCCGGTGGCCCCAGTGGTTTAGTGCTGCCTTCAGCCCAGGGTGTGATCCTGGAGACCTGGGATTGAGTCCCGCATCGGGCTCCCTGCATGAAGTCTGCCTCTCTCTCTGTGAGTCCGTCATGAATAAATAAAGAAAATCTTAAAAAAAAAAGAATATATAATATGACAATCTTTCAACATACACTCCTTAGAACAACTGGACTCCAAGACTCCTTTGTTTAATCAACCTTATCTCATTTTACGCAAAAAAATCCATTTCTTGTCATTATACCAGCTTTTAAATGTTCAAGCTAGTCAGATATTTGTTTTTTATTATCTTAAAGAAAACAAAGAAGGAGAAGAAAGAAAGAAAGAAGAAAGAAAGAAGAAAGAAAGAAAGAAAGAAAGAAAGAAAGAAAGAAAGAAAGAAAGAAAGAAAGAAAGAGAAAGAAAGAAAGAAAAAGAAATATAGACTTCAGAGCCAGACTTGGATTTGCATTAGAGGTCTGTCCCTTTTTTCTTGTCTCTCTGTAAGTTGATGTTTGTGAGCCTCTATTTTGCCCATCTTTTTTTTAAAATAAATATTTTATTTATTTATTCATGAGAGACACAGAGAGGGAGGCAGAGACACAGGGAGAGGGAGAAGCAGGCTCCACGCAGGGAGCCCAAGGTGGGACTTGATCCCGGGTCTCCAGGATCATGCCCTGGGCCGAAGGCAGCACTAAACTACTGAGCCACCCAGGGATCCCCTATTTTGCCCATCTTTAAATTAGACATAGTATCATCTTTTTAAAATTAACTAAGAAAATATCTATAAAAGGCTTATCAGTGTACCTGATACATCAAGTCCACTATGAATATTAATATTTTCCTATCTCTTGAAGACCTTAATTAAATTAAAAAAACTTTAGATATAGTCTAGTAAAGTAAATGTTCTTTCAGTACATCACTATAGTCGTTAAAATAAGCATGGATTCCTAAAAAAATATGGTTGGGTCTACTAGCAATTAGGTAGGGATTTCTGAGTAAATTAATGTTCTCCTTTAAATATAGTATTAATGTAAATACAATCAGTAGTGGTATAACAATGATAATAAACATTTCTTGGCCATGATGGCCCATACATTTTGTTATATGCACTATCATTCAATCCTTACAAATGATTTCATGAGGCAAATACTAGGATTATCCCCTTTTTAGGAATGTTCAGGAGCTTGTTCAGGGTGATACAACTATTAGCAGGGCTGGGAGTTAAACTCAGTTCTATAGGACTTTAGGTGGTGGCTGTGGAAATAGAAGAGGTTGGACTGAATAGGTACTAAGAGTGAAAATGCACTGGGCTTCCCAGGTGTTTGATGGAGTCTAACGGACAGAGAAGGGGTCAAAGCAAGTGGATCACTAGTTGTGCACTTCTAGGTAGAACAGTTGCAAATAATATATGAGTTAACTTAAGTCTTCCAAAAGAACTTACTGCAAGGCTCCATGGGTGACCCATAGAACCCAAAGCCAGGAATGCAGCTGCTATAGGAACGTAGGAAGCATTTCCTTTTCTTCTCTGAACATCTGTTTCATTTGGCTCCATGCAGATGGGCTTCCTTGGCTTCCAACTCACATGGAACAATTCATGGCTGGCCCATGACTCCCAAATCTGGATATTTCAGGTCCAGCTACATAAAGGAACATTCTCTCTTTCTCTTCTAAGGGAAGCAAGCTGACCCAGTTGGAGTCAAGTGCCCTTCCCCCATCCCCCTCTACGGGCCAAGAAATTGTTGAGGGCTGGAGAGTTATATAACACAAACTTGGCTTCTGGGAAATAATCCAGGGCTAGGGCTCAATCCCCCAGAAAAGGGGGTCTAGGCAGACACCCCTACGGTGCCCTTCACTAAGAGGAAATGCCCAGGATTCTAGGCAATGGCGCTATCAAGGAAGCAGTGAACTAGAGCCTTTGCTCTGGAATGTTTTTCTTACTTAGGGAAAAAAGTTTCTGAGTGTTAAAGATAAGTTGTGAATAGTTTCATATTTCAAAACTTTCTGCCTTGAACATGTCCTTTGGTACACCATCCAATGGGTGTTCTCGGGTATCCACAGTAACCATCCCTTCATGTCACCAAGGATGGAGAATATCCATCTTGCATTTCCCCTTCTTAAATCTACCTTGACTCAGGAAGGCTTTAAGTTTAAATAACAGAGTGCTGTGGCGAAATGGGGTTCTCATGATATGCATTTTGGGAGAAAACACTGGATTTGGCAGCTGTAAAAACTTGCCATTTTACAGTTATAAGCATTTTTCCTTACTAAGGGTTGAGACTTAAACTTACCTCTGGAATAGAGAGTTCCTTTATTTTTGGGAAAAACTATACTACAAAGCAAATTAAATTCCTTCCCATTGTTCTTGGGGAAAAAACTTAAAGCAGAGGAATCATTCAGGAAGAGATGCATCCGACACAGCAGTTCTGTGTAGTATGTCAATTAGGAAACTTATATCTCCACCACTGATATTTCCCTTAGAAATGGGGCTTAGGCCTCCACTTTGACCTCTTCGGGCCTCCCACTCTCCAGGGGGTGAGAGGTCCCAGGGCCAAGGGGATATGCCTAGTTGGAGCCTGTTTTTCCACTCCCTGACCACAACGTGGGCACCAAGGACCCCTTAGTTCCTTGCTCAAACATCCACACTCTTTTGCAAGCCTCTTCACTGTGATTTCTTGAGAATGCTCTGAGGCCCAGAGGTGTACAGTCAGAACTTAAAGGAGTAACCACTTGTGAGGCCCCTGTGGTAAGGAGTGGAGCTGAGTGGAAGGAGAACACGGATGGTCCCGGGGCTTCCATTTGTATTCTTGCTCTGGGCACCACAAATGTTAGGGGTGGGGCTGCCCTCAGAGCAGGAGTTCCCAAACCATATACAAAAGCATTATTAGAAGGGCTTGTTTAAAATACACATTCCCTGGGCCTTGTCACCAGATGTTCTCTTACAATAAGGTCTGGCATCAGGTCCAAAAATCAGTATTTTTAACAAGCCTCCCAGGAATCACATGACAGAAAACACTTCTTTAGAAAATTTTATTTTCTTCAATTTCAATTTCAATTTAGGAGCTCTGTGTTCATTTATTTATTTACCTTTTGTTCTTGTAGAGATAGTGTGGACATAGAGACATAGACAGAGGTCGAAGCAGGCTCCCGGTGGGCTGCCCAATAGGGAACTTGATCCCAGGACCACACCCTGAGCTGAAGGCAGATGCTCAACCACTGAGCCACACACGTGCCCCCTTTGTATGTTTTCTCGTCAAAGCATTACTCCTCAGGATGCTAGTAGTAGAACCTTCCAAAATCACAGGGAATATACTGAGGGCTGACGGGTCCACTTCTCACTGGGGGAGAGATCTAGGGCAACCTGAGCTGACACAGCTTGGTGAGGGCAGCACGGATGCTGTGGTGTGAAGACATGAGTATATGGATTGTGGGAAATGTGACAATGGGGGATAGTGATGGTTCTGATCTCTTTTGGAGGCTCCGGAGTAAGAACAGTGCCCTCTTGAAGAAAATGGATCACCTAGGGAAGACAGTCCCAGGTCAAAAAATGAGAGCTTGGGAGGTGAGAATTGGGTTGGGGCAGAAGAAAATCTCTGTTCTATCTTTTGAACTTGACATTTTGCCCAGGAATCCAAGATGGGGAAATATTTGGATCGACCCTGGATGTAGATGTTAGCTGGCCCCCACACAGGAAATAGGTGACATACTCTTTGGGTTGCTTCCCCAAAGGCTCTCATTGCTACTTCAAATGACAGGTGGAAGAATTTACTAGGTTGTTTGTCCCTCTCATTTTACCTAAACTTAGGGTATTAGGTACGGAGGAAATTGGTGTCCTCTTCTTGTGGGGCCAGAGGGGTGGTAGAGAGGACTCCTCAGTGCCCAGAGGAGTGTGCAGTCTCAATGGGCTACTTTCACTGAGGTAGCAGCATGGGAGATGACAAGGAGGTCAGATACAAGGATGCAATCCTGAGCACATTTAAGACAGTATTTGGGAAATTCAGAGGGAGCTGGGGAGCTCTTTCTCTGGAAAGAGCTAATTTCTAGATATTAAGCTTGAGGGTCTTATACTCTTGTAAATTGGTCTTACCTTATTTGGTAACCACCAACTGGGGCCAGGGACTTCTGGGTCACATTCGTGGCCTTTCTGAAAGTTTCTTGGCATTTTTATGCTCTGACCACATTACGATGGGGGAAAATACACTGGTTCCATGTGAAACTCTGAAAAGGAACTTCCTGGAGGCAGAGCCTAATGCTACAGTAAGACTTCTATCATGAAGAAGACGTGTTCCAATGACACATGTTGCTGTTGGAAACAGTAGGGTGAGAAACTCATTCCCAGAGGTAGAGATGCTATAGAAAGCACAGGAAGGTTTTTAGGGTTGTTTATAACCGTGAAATGGTGATTGATGAGAAAGATAAAAAGGCAAGGGCGGGGGTGGAAATTGAAGTCTGGGTAACATGTTCAAAATTTCACTAAAGGGAACAGTCTGAGGGGATCCCTGGGTGGCGCAGCGGTTTGGCGCCTGCCTTTGGCCCAGGGCGTGATCCTGGAGACCCGGGATCGAATCCCACGTCGGGCTCCCAGTGCGTGGAGCCTGCTTCTCCCTCTGCCTGTGTCTCTGCCTCTCTCTCTCTCTCTGTGTGACTATCATAAATAAATAAAAATTTTTAAAAAAAAGGGAACAGTCTGCAGTTATTTAATAGGGAATTAAAACCTGAAGGTCTGAAAAGCTACCAATATTTTAAGGGATGGGGGATTTGGGGAAAATCATAAGATCACAAGGAATTGAAACTTATGTGATTATTTATACTGGATGGACAGATTTAGAAAGCCCAGTGAAGGTAAAATCTGGCCATAACTGAGGCTCACCCCAGCATTCAGTGGCTTAGTCCTGGAAGAGGCTCTACACCCCTATGACAAGTAGTCTTGAAGAGGTAACACTGTTCTCTTTGCTTGGGTAAAAACTTATTTGGGTAAAAACATTTATTTTTAAACCTAGAAAGATAAAACAATAATGAAATGATAAACCAAAAACCTGTACTTTAATACTGAAAGTCAAGAACAAGTTTAGTAAGTAGGCTTGCATTCAAGTCACTTTTGCATATTGTTTGTATTTTATGCTTAAGAGGATGTGAAGTTCCAAATTTAAAGACCTGGTGGTTCATCAGATGTATAAAATTGCTCAGAAGGAAGATTTTCTTTTATACTGACTTGTCAGGTGATTTGAGTATTTGTCAGGGTAATTTAAGATGTCTGAGAGAATCTGATTAATGAAATGTATAAAGAGCTAAATATTTACAAGAGTGTGAGCTGTCAAATGTAAGAGATCTTTGAGCATTAAGCAAAGAAGTAAAAGTGATTGTTCCTAGATGATACAGAAATGTACCAAAAAATAGATTATAAAGTTATATTTTAATGAACTGACTTGAAAATACAATGTAAATGAATTGAAAAAATATAATTGTAAATATACTTTTCTGTACACAAATCCCCCCCTGAGATAATAAAAGCTTACGTGGATGTTGGGTAGTGTAAATCTTGGCTCCACTCCTCCTTTGCATGTGATTTTGAGCCAGTCATTCAAGCTTTCTGCTCCTCTTTCCTCATTATAATTTAGAGTTGCTACTCTTATTCTCCCACGGGGTTGAGTGAGACCTAATGAGAAAATACAAGTAAAGCCCTTGGTGGTTGGCATATACAAGGTGCTCAGTAATTGAATATTATTCTGACTGTTAATCTTAAGATTAAAATTCTCAGCATAAAACACATAAATATAGCCACATATTGCTGCTGGGGCCCTGAAGGAGTTCTGGTTAAGGTCCTGGGAGGCTTACATAGGGCTCCGGTTTCCAGCACTGGAGGCTTCATTCTTCTCAGCAATTACCTGGCTTTTGGAAATCAACTATTACAAAACTTTTTTTTCCCACTTGAGTAGTTTAAAATCACCGGTACTAAAAGAACCAACTTCCTATAAGAAAGTCACAGAGATATGGCTCTACGTGAGCACTGATACATGGTGCTGATGGGGTTACCATAAGCAAGCCTGTAAAACATCAGAATAAAAAAATACTTGACTTCACAGGCAAAGATAAGGATTGTTGTAATGTTCAGCCGTGTTCACACGATGGCAATAATTTGGTTAAAATGCGTGATATTATACAGACAGGTATGGGAAGTATGCTTGTGTCAAAGCCGATTGTTTTAATAAGAGATGTGGGCAAGCTGTGTTCCTCCTCATTCTCTCCTATACAAAAAGGATGGAGATTGAGCAGAAGGGAGCTTGAGTAAGAAAAAGCCACAGGCTACATTCTACCCCCATCAAAAATGCTTGCACTACCCGATATTGGAACTATGTGGGAGAGGAAGATCGGCCACTCTCAGATATTAAAGCACAAGTTCAGCTTCCACTACTTGTAATGGTGAATTCTGCATCACAACTCAAGGGGAAAGTGTATTAAGCTTGAAGAAGGTGAGAATACAGTTAGCATGAATCTGTGCTTAAAACATCTGTGGAATGTAGGAATCACTAACTCCTGTCGATTGCTGCTTATTTTAAATTAGCAGTCCATCTGTTACTACAAACTCATACTGCCTCTCAATGAGACCCATTTGATTTTGCTTCTCCTCAAGACTCCAGGAAGGGATTTTTATCACTTCCCTTGGTAGGGCTTCCATAGCTGTCAGCCCACACAACCAGGAAATCTTTCCCGGTGTGTCGCTAAGGAAATTCCCCTAAGATTAATGAGTAACCAAAGCTTGCTTCTGAGTAGGAGGGAGAGATAATTGAATACAAATCTGCTGGACCAAAGAGTAATGGGGCCTCAGTTCATTAGCTGATGTCTGAGCTTCCGTAGGTGATGAGGCAACTTCTACAGGTGAATCACTGACTAGGAGTGAGGTGATTGGTTCCTTGCCCACCCCCTTGTTTAGAGAGAGTCTAGTAGAACTGCACCAGAGAGTGACAGTAGAAAAAACAACAGAACCTCAGTTTGCTTCAGAAGCCCTTAGAAATTTGGAAAGAGCCATGTATGTAATATTTACCATGAAAAAAAAATTCACTGTACAATAAGAGATCTTAGGGGATACACACACACACACACACTTATTTATTCAATTTCCAATGAATACTTTAAAATTATAACCTGTGGTTCAAAATAAGATGGCTTATTAAAAAAGTCAGGTTGTTGGGTCAGTGTTGGAGGGTAGACAGGACTGTTGTAGAAATGGCTGAGGTGATCTAGTGACATTATACATCATGGCCCTTAAGGCAAGAAAAAGAAGAAAACATTCCAGTGTATTTCTAAATGGAAGCTACTCAAGAAAAAAAAAGGTTAGATACGAATAGAGATTGAAAATCAAGTTAAATTCAGATTAGATGACTCCTGATAACAGGGTTAATGGCAAAGAAGCTATTTAAATATTGAAGAGAAGGTCCAGGAGAATTACTAAAGTTTCTAAGCTGGGGCTCAGGGAACGTTGAAATGAGCAAGATCAGAAAAATTGAGGGGCAGACAAATGTTCTAGTGAAGAAACGTAGAACAAAGCCAAGAAATTGGGGATTTGAACAGCATTAGTCAAAGCAGGGTTTGGGGATGGGGTGAGCAAGAAGATAGACAGGATCCAAGTATCCCTAGGAGAGCCCTACTTCAAGCTCCAAATTCAGGTTTTTGTACTAGAGGCAGTGAAGACAGCAGCTGGAAGCTCCAAGTGGCAGCAAATCAGCACAGATTGAGACAAGCAGGAGAGGGCTGCCCTGGTCTTAAGGCACTTTGATGCCCATCAGTAGAAGCCACCCATTCTTCCAGGAGCTGGGGCTCAGCGTCAGGTTTCAAGTGTTGGTGAGTGGATCCTAGGCTGGTCATCAGCCCACATCAATGGAGTTCATGTGTTGGACAAGTACACAAATGAACGGTGTCTCTGCAAGAATGGTTGCACCAACGCATTATGTGTTCTTATCCCGGGACCCCACTCGACAACTGGTGACTCAGAGTTTCTGGGGGGAAGGTCCTGAATCTGTATTTGTTCCTTCATTTTTTAAAGAAATTACATTTATAAAAATTATATGTAAATTATATTTTATATGTATTTAAAATATTTTAATATATATCATTGTTGTATATGATAAATATACATAATATATAATCTATATATATCAATATACACTTTTTAGAGGCAAAAGTAGTACCTGTCGCCTATAGAAATAAAAATCAGGGGCACCTGGGTGGCTCATTCAGTTAAGTATCTGACTCTTGATATTGGCTCAGGTCATGATTCCAGGATCATGAGACCGAGACCTGTGTCCAGCTCCCATCAGCTCTGCCCAGCTCCACACCCAGTGGAGATTTCTTTCTCCTTCTCCCTCTGCTGCTCCCCACTGCTTGTGCTCTATATCTCTAAAAAAAAAAAAAAAAAAAAAACCACACACAAAGGGCACCTGGGTGGCTCAGTCAGTTAAGCATCCCACTCTTGGTTTTGCGCTCAGGTCATGATCCTGGGGTTGTGAGATAGAGCTCTGTGCTCAGCAGGGAGTCTGCTTGAGGATTCTCTCCCTCTGTCTCTCCCCCTATTTGCATGTGCTTTCTCTCTCTCATTCAGATAAATAAATCTTCAAAAAAAATCTTTAAAAAATACTCTAATTAAAAAAAATCATATAAGAGTATACATGAAGAAAGAAGTAAAAGCCACCCTTCCTCTTTCAACCTCACCCCGACTCCCCAGGATTAAGCACCCCTTATAGATTCTCTTGGTAGACATAAACACATATCTATTTTATCTCTATTCATGTCTTGTATGGGACAAAAAATTATGGAGCAATCGTCACCAAGTTCCCTATACATTCCCCACTCCCCCCATCCATGAAAAAAAGTCTTTGCCTACTTGGAACTCAAGCGCTTGGTTGTGCAGGTGAAGAAAATGAGTTAGAAGAGATGGAACCTGAGGGAGCCTGGCAGGAAACAGATGGCATACTCAAGCCGGGTCACTGAGAAGAGCTTAATTAAGCGACTGTTTACAAAGGGGTGAACAGGGTTTCAAGAAGTGAACAAGAGATGCGGAAGTCCCCAGGGTTAATGACAACTGGGAGCTGTTACCTCCTTTAGGCCTCACGGGGCAAGGAGTAAGGGCTGCCACAACCCATGCTGACAGCTCAGCCAGGCGGGAGCCAAGGGGAAGAATAACCCGGCCTCACTCTCCTCCCTTCCTCCTACTGCCTGCCAAGGCTCCCCACTGACCCAGTGGGAAACCAGAAGGAAAGGGGCTTGGTACTACCATCCACTCAGGCCAGCCTTCCAGGACACAGAGCAGGAGAGCAGAGGGGGTTGGGGGGGCAACTGGAGGAGAGCCAGCGCATGTTTCTGAAAATATACATCTTAGGAGGCAGGAGGAGGAACGGAAAACATGCCAGGGCACTGTATACAAAGAACAAAAGCAGTGGGGGTCGTCAGAGAGAGGACAGCCTGGAGCCCTGTCACTGCACTGCTGGTCGGTATGTTGTGTGCATGCGCCTGTGTGGCATCCACGACTTCAAACCTAATGGACTCTTCTCACACTCTTGTGAATGGGCTCTCCTCACACTTTTGTCTTACCAGTGAATAAATATTTGAAAGCCACCGCAGTTATTATTTCTTCGAGAGGGCACGACACAAGGGAATGAAGACGGCACCGCTTAGCGAGAGGAGGCCAAACCCTGGGCATACACCGAGCACCTTCCCTACAGGATCCTCATTGTCCTTCAAAACAACTCAGTGAAATAGGGCCTCTCAACATTCTCATTTTACCAGAAAGGACACTGGGGCTGAGAGAATTTAAATAACCTGAAGTCACAAGGTCTGAACTCCAGGTCTGTGACTCCCTACCCACCCGTGGAGCCCTGATGCCGGGCACAGGACCTATCCACCACTTTCCAGGCTTTCCTTGGTCATTCTCGTTCACAGTTCCAGGGACAGGGGCTGGAACTTCCCTAGTTAGCTATGCAAACAGCAAATCTGGTTACACAAAAAAGGAAAGAAGGGCAATTCTGGCACTAATTTTAGGGCAAACCACAGATGTCTTTGATGTTTTCATTGTACATGAGAACAGAGCCAGTGATCCGACAGCTGCTGGCAGCCCTGATCAAATATGCAGAATATTAAGGCGGCTTTATCTCAGCCCCTAATTACAGCTGGCACAGAGGAAATTTATTTTGCAAAGGAGGAGATGTCAAATGGTATAAATGCGATACAGAAGCAAATATGATTGCTTCACTCTACTTTCTCAGGGCCGTCCAATTACAAAGCATCTTCTACACAGCATTTAATAAATGATGTTCCTCTCAACCTAAGTAATCCAAACTTTGTTTGAGATATTACTGGACCAGCTCAATTGCTTTTTTTGTCTTAAGCTTCAATTTATTTTCTTCTTTTCCTTCAGACATAAACTATGTCCAGCCCTCAATTCCCAAAGCAAATATAATTCTTGTCTAGTCCAGGTGTTTACACCCACATAACCAATGATGTAGGAGCATAATTTAATGTTTATCATCAAAAAGGGTTTCATGTTTGTAATGACAGAGAAATGGCTTTATAATGTAAGTATGGAGCAGAGAGCAAATAGCTGGCTACTTCAACTACCCGTAATCATCGCTGGATGGGGGTCTGCTGAACACATTTGGCCAAAGATGCTGTAAGCCCTGTGAGGTTCGCACAAATGTGCGCTACCCAGATCCCACTGTCACCCACTATGGGAGGGGACAGCTGTTCCCTCCTTCAGGGTCTGCTGCAGCTCTAGAGACCACCTCCTGATTCCATGGTTTCCAGGGGCAGTGCACACCCAGTGAGTGAGTGAGGCGGGTACAAAGGCGCAGCCACGTTAGCCTGCTCTGGCCCTTCCTCTGCTCCACCTCCTTCCTCTCCTTCCTCAGTGTTGGATCTCTCTCGTAAACATCTCACACCCAGCTCTGTCTCAACATTCATCAGAATCTGCTTCCAGAGAACCCAAATGGTGGCATCATGGAAAGTCAAACACTTGAAAGCAGTTCTACTTTTTGAGGGGAGTGATCTTTTTCTCCATTTTTTGAGAGTAGACTATACATGGAGTTGAAGTCCAGTGATGACTTTCGGTACTAAACTGCCACAGTAAAGTTCATCAATTAACTATATGCCAGAAACTTCATTTTTTCTCTGTACACTGAAATGCATTGCTAAAGCATTAAGCACTTTTCCCCTTTGTAAAAATCTTTCTTGACTTCGATGTATCTGACACTCTAAAAGTCCCTCTTTCCTTGAGTCCCTTTCCCCGTTCCATTTCAAAGAAAAAACACACTTTTTCTTTCTACTTTTTTTGCTATTCCTTTATAATCTGTGCTTATTTACCCTTATGGTAGTGGAATCAAGATTCGATCCTTGGCCTTCGTTCTTTCTTGACTTTTCCCAGGTGACATCATCACACACTTCCATATCTGCTCACATGCTGGCCAAGTCCAGTTTTTGAGCTTACAGTGCAGACCTTGCTCTGAGCTCCGGAGCCACAGTTTCTCAAACAGGAATACCTCAGATGAAATGTTTTATCTCTACGTCTTTGCCCCGACAACATCCCAAAATGAAAATAACCAACAACAGCAGTCTGTTTATCCTCCATTAGTCCTGTATTCACAAATTGTACCACTGCTCACCCCATAATCTTAGCCTGAAATTGGAGAGACAACCTAGATTTCTTCCTCTAATTCTCCACATCCAAACAAACTCTAAGACCTTAGATTCTTGCTTCTAAACAGCTTGATTAATCTCACCTCTTCCTTTCTACTGTCTCTTATCCCTTCTTCCATGGGTGGCTTAAAGTCTCCAGTATCATCCTATAACCCTTCTCCTTAAACTCATCTCTTTTTATTTTTTCCCTCTACCATCTGATCATGCTATGTCACTGTTCAAAATCATTCATGGCTCATAGGTTAGCATGCAAGGCCCTTAATGAATGGACCTTGTCTATCTAGTCTCACTGTCAGTCATTCTTCAGGGTCTATCCTGAGGCCGGGGCATAAAGGCATCAGACAGAACCATGTGCCTGAGCAAGACGTGCTTCTCTCTGCATGAATATCCTTTCTGTTCCCCCTTCATCCTCTCTTCAATGAGCTCTTCATCATCCTTTAACACTCAACTCCTGCTGACACCATCTTTGCAAAGTTCTTCCCAGAATCCCCTCCTCTGGCACCTGAGCACATACTTATCAGGGCATTTATTGTACCATGAAGGACCCGGTCCTCTCCAACGGGTCCACAAAACTCCTGAGAAGAGGGGTTCCACCTTCCATGAGTTTCTATCAGGATGTGGCGTAGCGCCTGTTGCAAAGGAGGTCTCACAACGTGGTTTGTGCAATGAATAGAAATGGACTTGTACAAAAATGTAATTACTTATCCATTATAAATCATCATAATGGTAGATTCCTAAAATGCACATGCACATATTGACATTGTGCCATGTGCATCCTTGGCACATTTTAGAAAAGGTTTTTTTATCAATGTTAGACACTGAACACATGCACACACACAGATTGGCAATATTTACACTAGTTTTTCTTTAAAAATCATAACAAAACTATTTATATAATCTTATAATATATAGTATTTATTATGTATACACATTGTACATAAAATTATTTCCATACAATATACATTTATAAAATAAATTATTTTATATAATATTTATTTGAATTTTAATACACATTTCTGTAGCTCTAGAGCATGCCATCAAGATATTTGTATGTAAATTACAGATAATTTTATATATAGTATAAAATTATGCTAATATAATTTTAAAAGGAAAAGCCAGTGTCAATGTTGCTAATGAAGACTTCTGAGTAGGTGTAGTGTTTTTCATGGAATAGCTGATACACAATCTCTGCCTCTTCACACTGACTGTCAACATATGGGTAAGTAACAATCTGCTGACTTTGAAAAATTAGTTATAATCCATTTCACATAATGCATGCAAAGCACAGCAGGCAATGGCCCATAATTGAAGGATTAGTTTTGGGCCTTAGGGTGGTTTTTAAAATTCACAGGCTGACAGAATGTTACACCCCATATGGACCCAGAATACTCTCATCAGGGAGTTTCCAGTGCTCTCTTTCCTCCTACAGAATACTACGTGTACTGTGTACCAGGATCGAGAGTAGATCCATCACAGACCTTCCCTGGTGATATGGTGAGCAGGAGGCTCAAAGTGTCTTGGAAGACTCTGAATAGGGCCTGAAATGGATTAGATTGGAAAAGCCACTTGGGTCAGTTCTAGTTTTTCCTCAATCAAAGGCACACTGCAGCTTTTGCTTGTCTCATGCCTGTAGCTTGCATCCTGCTGAAATTGCTCTGGCGCCCTGCTCCTTTCAGATCTTAATGGCTTGCTGGCTTGGACTAAGAGGCTGCCCATGTGACTGGCATCTCCGACATCTCTTCCCTGACTTTGCTTCTCTCTTTTCTCCCACTTGTCTGCATTGATCTGTATCATTTCCCTTAAACTTCTGTGCTTCTTATCTCCCGTTCCCGGTGGGTCTTGGTGCCCTAAGATACTTTCTGAATCTTCCCCAACTCTCCCCTGGTCTAATCCTAACCAGCACAGGCTGGCTGGCAAGTAGGAAAAAAGCTACTCTTGATACCAATCTATACGGTACTCTCTGCACCCAGGTAGGGGTGCTGGTGTTTTTATGAACCATCTCATTTGCGTGATATGCCTGAACAAAGGGGTGATTTGGCAAGCCTGAAGTGACACACTGGGGCTCATGGCAACTTGCTTCTACTGGCAACATGAGGATTAGAAACACTTCCTTGCCAAGTGGTTTTGAATCAGCTACAAGTGGGGGAGCAGTGAGTCTGGATTTCCTCTGCTGAGGGGTACAAGGCTTTTGATATTTGTTAGGTATCAAATACTTTGTTTAGAGAGGCAAAATATACACACATACGTACACTGAAAAAAAAAAAGACTTCTTGATTACTTATTAGGCTTTATGCTATTATTAGTAAGAATGAGTGTCCAAGTAAAGCTTATTAGTCACCTCTCAGATATCTTTGCAAAATGAAGCTAATCCATGGTTTAAAAAAATTAAAAATAGTGTATATCTGACAGTGATTTACAGCTGAATCAGGAATGCATTGGTGTTTCTTAAAAGGAAGAATTGACTAAAATTTAAATTAATCTGTTTTCCCTACAAACCCAGAATAGTAGAAAGGCACAGTAAGAGTTATGCTGTGAGGGTGGAGGTGGGTCTAAACTGGGAATGAAATTTCTTGGAGAAAATCTACAAAACGGGCCAAGCACACATGAATTGCGTGACTTCATTTAGTTGGAGAAGGAGTACTGAGCATCATGCTGATCTCAGCTGTCTTCCCCTAGGAGAAATGATCTCTCTTTTCTTGGCACAGCTAGAGCACTGAAAGTCTATTCCACCCTTTGGCATTTATCTTACGCTATCCTGAAATATTATCTCTTTTAGAAATGTTTTATCTTTTCATTATAACTGTTATCTGTTTATGTGTCTGACTTTCCTAGTATGCCCATCCATTCCAAATAGCCTGAGGTAGCTCTGCTTGATGCCTGTTGCCGTGGTATAATTATTAGCAGCACCCCTTTCCCTCTCAAAAACGTCCTGGTTGGGATGATAACTTATAAAGTTACCCTTGTCTCCAGCTAAACCGAAAGCTCCTGCATCAGTCAAGTTCCTGGCAAAGAAACAATGCATTCAACTGGGATTTTGGAGAGATCTTAAGGAAGAGACTATTTACCAAAGTGTGGGCAGGGCAGGAGAATCTACGAAGGATACCGAGGCTCCAGGACTGAAAAGGCAAAGGGAGAAAATGGTGTTATGGGAGCACAGTTGAGAGGTAGAGCCTTAGAAAAGAGGTGACCCTAGAGAAGTCACAGTATTGGAAGGACTCAAACAATGCAGACTGGCCAAGCATGAGAAGCAATTCCCTACCTCCCTATCCTGCCACCACGAGTCTCCTGAGAGTGGAACCCAAAAGGAAGCCAGATGGCAAAGAAGCCCTAGTGAGAAAGTTGGAAGGTGTTGGCTTCCCTAGGAACAAGAGCAGAGAGAGGCCAGTAAGTGGACGGAGGGTATCAGTGAGTTGGGGGGTTGGTGGGGGTGGCAAACAGAGCATATAGCTCCTTAAATGGCATCTCGTTAAATAATGGTTGAATCTAACAATATAAAAAAAAAAAGGTGATTGTTAGATTAATGGCATAGTCCCTAGATGTTTAAGAAGTTTGAAGGATAAAAGATCACAATAAGCTAGAAAAATTGAAGAATGGATTTATGGAAGATGAAAGGTTTTCAGTGGCAGTGAAATCAAAGCCAATTTGACAATGGCAAAAACAAGAGGCAGGGCTTCTTTGGGTAAATGGGGTGAATTAGAACAGATGTGTCAATGCGAAACACATCATCCTTCAGGGAGAGAGCCGGTGACCCTTCTGAGATTTTCAAAAATTCCAAAATTATCCCAGGCAATTACCTATGGAAGCGTCTAAAGGGAGTTAATTTGTAAGAGGCATAAAGTACAAGTGGTCATTTACTCACTCCTTCAAGCAAACGTTTACTGAGGGCTGAGTATGTGTCAAGCATTCCTATGGATCTACTGATGGTAGGACAGGGTCCCTTCTCTTGAGGAAAGGAAATGAAAAAAAGGAGCCAAAGAAGGAAGTCATGATTTTGACCCACAATCATAGAGAGGAGCAGATAATATGTGAGTACGTACAAGATTATCTAAATGAGACTCAGGACAAAGGAGGAGCTGGTTAAGGAAAACTTCTACAGGCAGTAACAGAATCTGAGCTCTGGAAGGTGAGCAAAAGTTTAACAACTATATATCCATTTACTTATGTCCATCCTGGGATCCCTGGGTGGCACAGCGGTTTGGCACCTGCCTTTGGCCCAGGGCGTGATCCTGGAGACCCGGGATCGAATCCCACGTCGGGCTCCCGGTGCATGGAGCCTGCTTCTCCCTCTGCCTGTGTCTCTGCCTTTCTCTCTCTCTTTCTGCGACTATCATAAATAAGTAAAAAAATTAAAAAAAAAACTTATGTCCATCCTGCTGCATGTCTAAAAAAAAAAAATATGGTGGTTAGCTTAAGAAACATGCAGAGCAGCGCCCAGAAATAAACCCACGCTTATAAGGTCAATTGATCTACAAAGAGAAGGCAAGAATATACAATGGAGAAAAAAAGTCTCTTCAATAAATGGTGATGGGAAAACTGGGCAGCTACATGCCAAAGAATAAAAATGGACAACTTTGTTTTACACCATACACAAAAACAAACTCAAAATTAATTAAAGACCTAAATGTGTGACTTGAAACCATAAAACTCCTAGGATAAAACATGGCAGTAATCTCTCTGACATAGGCTGTAGCAACATTTTTCTAGATATGTCCCCTCAGGCAAGGGAAACAAAAACAAAAATAAACTATTGGGATTACACCAAAATAAAAAGCTTTTGCATAGTAAGGAACCCATCAATAAAACACAAAGGTAGGCTACTGAATGGGTGAAGATATTTGTAAATGATCTATTGGATGAGAGGTTAATATCCAAAATATGAAAGAATTTTACACAACTCAATGGCACAAAACCCCTAAATAATCTGGTCAAAAATGGGCAGAGGACCTGAACTGACATTTCTCCAAAGAAGACATACAGATGGTCAACAGACACATGGAAAGATGCTTGACATCACTAGTTATCAGGGAAATGCAAATCAAAACCACAAGGAGATATCACCTTACATAGGTTGGACTGACTAGAATCAAAATGACAAGAAATAACAGGAGTCAGTGAGGATGTGGAGAAAAAGGAACCCTTGTGGGTTTTTGGTGGAAATGAAAATCAGTACAGCCACTGTGGAAAACAGTACACAGGTTCCTCAAAAAATTTTAAAAATAGAAATATCATATGACCCAGTAATTCCACTACTGGGTATTTGCCCAACGAAAACAAAAACACTAATTCAAAAAGTTATTTGCACCTGTATGTTTATAGCAGCATTATTTATAATACACAAGCTATGGAAGTGGCCCAAGTGTTCATCGATAGAAGAATAGATAAAGAAAATGTGTATAGAACAATAGAGTATTACTGAGCCATTAAAAAATGAGATCTTGTCATTTGGGACAACATGGATGGACCTGGAGGATACTATGCTATGTGAAATAAGTCAGAAAAAGACAAATGAACGCCATGTGATTTCATTCATCTGTGGAATCTAAAAAACAGAACAAAGAAATAGTCCAAAAAACAGACTCCTAAATATAGAGAACAAACTGGTGGTTGCCAGAGGGGAGGTGGATGGGAGGGATAGGTGACATAGGTAAAGGGGATTAAGAGATAAAAGCTAAGTCACTGAGATGAAAAGTACAGCATGGGGAACAGAGTGAGTAGTAAATTGTCCTAATGTGAGGATGTCATTTACTGTGATGAGCGCTGAATTAGCCATAGAAGTGCTGACTCACTATGTTGTACACCTGAAAACAATATAACATTGTATGTTAATTTCACTTCAATTAAAAAAAATTGGAATAAAAAATAAAACAACTTCTTTTATCTTAAGATTGTCTAACATGAACTTAAACAAAACAATATAATTAATATTCATTTACTGAAAGCTTTTCTCCAGCAAACTAAACCCAGTTTTTACCTTTTCCATTCAATATTGTAGTTGAGAGATCATATGGGAAATAAAACAACAAGGGCAGCTCGGGTGGCCCAGTGGTTTAGCACTGCCTTCAGCCCAGGGTGTGATCCTGGAGACCTGGGATCAAGTCCCACGTCGGGCTCCCTGCATGGAGCCTGCTTCTCCCTTTGCCTGTGTCTCTGCCTCTCTCTGTCTCATGAATAAGTAAATAAAATCTTAAAAAAAAAAAAAGGAAATAAAACAACAAGAAGGAAAGGATGGTACAAAGATCAACTTCGAAGCAATAAAACTGTCATTATATGTGGGGGACATTATTATATACATAGAAAATCCGCCATAAGCCAAAAGCAATTACAATTAATAAGTACATTAAGGCACAGTTGCTAGGTAGAAAATTAATATATAAAATCAGCTGGAGACTCTGTATGAGCAAGGAACAAATAGGAAAAAAATTAAACGACAAATGCCAGACTAGGAAACAAGTATTCACAGCGAAAATAACCAACAAAGGATTAGCTTATAGAATTTTTAGAAAATTCTAAATTTCATTCATCCTGAATGAAATCTGGCTTACCCACTCTATCACCACCCTGGGAACCCGGGGCTCAGCCACTGGGCCTCCCTCACCAGGGCCAGGCCGGTGGGGCCTGGTGGCGGCTTGGCTGCAGGCCCACAGGCTGGGGCCCACCGTTGGCTGCTGAGCGCTATGCCCGGGCTGGTGCAGGCCCAGCCGCAGCCGCACTGTGCAGCTGGAGCTTGGCACCTTGCCGGCCAAGGCCCCCGTGTGGGGGGGCCAGCCCAGGGGCCACGTGGCTCTGGTAATAGAAGTTAAGGAAAAAAATCTTCACATCAATATAAGTAAAAAACACCTGGGGCAGCCCGGCTGGCTCAGTGGTTTAGCACCGCCTTTGGCCCAGGAGATCCTGGAGACCCAGGATCGAGTCCCACATCCCGCTCCCTGCATGGAGCCTGCTTCTCCCTCTGCCTGTGTCTCTGCCTCTCTCTCTGTGTGTGTCTCATGAATTAATAAATAAAATCTTAAAACACACACACACACACACCTGGACCCAACAGAAAGGTGAGCAGAGAATACCAAAAAGGGGAGGTTGATCAACATTCCCTACAAAGTAACTCACCTTCAGCAAGCTCAAGTGACAGGATCTCTGCAGGGTGGCAGGAGGGAAGGATTCCAGGAGGTCAAATCACATGAGGGCTGGACCACCGTCCCTGACATAGAGGCAGATCTGCGGACCAGGATTGCTGGGCGGCTCTGGAGGTCCCATCTCAGCCCCTGCCCTCACACCCAACCGGGTTCAGCCCCACGAGAATGACAGCATGCAACCATGTCTGGTTGCACAGAAAAACAAAAGAAAAAAGAAACATACAGAGCAGAATATAAAGAAAATTAGCTAAAATATGGAGTGAACTTATTTTTTACATCGATGGTCCTATTTGATCTCAGGAGGGCCTTACAAGGGTGTACTTAATCCTCATTCATTGATGAGGAAGCTGAGCCTTAGTGGCTAAAACACCTTGCCCAAAGCATGCAGTCTTGCAAGGCAGGGGCAACAGAACAGAACCAGGCTGGATGGACTCCAGGGCCTGTGATTTCTGGCACAAGAGATGTGCTTGTGGCCCACAGGTGCTTCCCAGGGTAAGTAAGGAGGGCTGTGCATTTTGAAGGACTAAAGAGTGACCTGCTAAAGGGAACTGGGAAAGGTGGTTCAAATGAGAACGCACATGTATTCTAAGGAAGGGGGCTAGGAGAGGGCTTAGCATGTTGGAAGGAGAGTAATTAGCTCGTTATGAGAGCACTAAGAGGAGCTGTGAGATAGGGGCTGCAGAGGTAGGCGAGGGCCAGCTCTGAGGGCCCTTGAGACCCCTTCACCTGAAGGAGGTGGGAGCTATGGAATGAGCTTAGTTCAGCAGAGTGACGTGATCAGATGGGAATTTGAAAAGAAAGGGAAAAGTCTGGGTCAGGACTCCTCTGGAGGCAGGGAGGCTTGCGGGTCGTCTCAGGGCAAGTGGGAGGTAGGAATGGGAAAGGAGGGTGTTAGTTCTAACCAGGGGCAATTTTGAAGAAACCACTAAACAGAAGGTGGTGGTAGGATTTGGGAGGAAAGGAGACAAACTCTCATTTGAGCAGCTAGCTGGGTGATGGCTCAGGAAAAAGGGATCCTAGAGAAGTGGCAGTTTGGAGCTTGAGGGGTGATGAATTCAGAGAAGGATTGCCAGGAAAAGGATCCTAGCTCTTGTGCCTTCCTTTTCTGTCTAGTTGCTTAGAGTACTGTAGCCTTATGAAAAATACAGCAGCCTCAGAGAAAATACTGGTGGTCAATAAAAGTTAAATGTATTTATTTATTTTGATAGGGCTTACCATTTTTATTACAAAAGTATTATAGTTGCAGTAAATTTAGAAAATACAGGTAAGCAAAAAATAAATAAATAAATGGTGGTTACCCAAATACAATCTTAAGATGACTTGTCACATTTTGCCTTATATATCCAGTTTTCCCCCCAGCATGTATGTGTATATACATATATAAATATGTATGAGCACTTTTTTCCTAAAACCTTGAGTAATATTCTCGTGACTCTATATTGCCCATTTTTCAATAACAATAAGTCTACAAGATCATTTTGGAAACTGCATGGTATTACATTTATGAATGTGCTGTATCTTACGGAACTGCTGTGTTCCTGCTGTGGCCATTTGGGTCGTTTGTAACGTTTTTACTGGTATAAACAAGATAATGATACAGTAATTAGAATTTAAATTTACTAATTAATCTTTGGCTTTTTCATTGTCCAATTTAGATTATGAAATCAAGTTTGGGCATGCGATGTTTTAATAAAATGGTTGTGCAAAGAACAGTTGTTTTTAAAATGCTCTGAAAGAAATAGATAATGTTCTCTGGTTCTCAGGTATGAGAACCAATGGATGTAAGCGCCTATTAGAGGAAAATAATTATACAGGAAATTGGTGGGGCTATTAGAGAGGAAGTGGAATGAAAACTATTTTTGAGTTGAATCACCCTCTATTTTCAGGGAGAACAGAGACCATATTTCCTAGTGGGATTCCTTTCTTTCCTAGTCATTCCTTTTAATGACTTTATCAACGTCTCTCTAAGGAGCATTGAATGTGCTCAACTATCCAAAATGACCTAGAAATTGATCAGCCTTGTAAATAACTGCAACCCTAGTTAAGTTCAACTTCCTTTTGATTGTATACAAGGAGTCCTATACATACATTTAAAAATATTTTTTTTCTTAATTTAGAAGGAGCGCTTGGGGCTAGAACACATCTTATAGACTTCCCACCCGCCCCTTTTTTTAAAGTAGGCTCCACATGAGTGTGGAGCTTGAATTCACAACCTGAGACCAAGACCTGAGCTGAGATCAAGAGCCGGATGCTTAACTGATTGAGCCACCTAGGCACCTTGACTCTTCCTTTTTTGACAGATCATTGCCTCTTCCTCAGAATTCCTACTGACTACACTCTCTGCTAGGTGCCCTTGTCAGGCCTCCAGTAGTCAAACAGCTGAAATTCTTCTTCCCCCGTGAAGATGCTGCAGAGGATTTGGAGGAGATATTTCTGGCTTGTCTGGACAAGGCTAGATTCTTGATACCAGAGCAAAAGGAATATAGCAGGCCAGTGATAGAGGTGTGGTCTCTGTCCAGACATAGAATGCATGGATTCCCCCAAAGTGTTTGGAAAAGCACCCAGAGTTGTGAACACCATAAAATCTTTGCTGGATGTAGGTATGTCTCAACAGTTTCAACTCCTTTCCTATTGCAAATATTTTCTTTTCTACAATAAAAAGGATAGCATAACCTAACCCTACACATAATTGTAAAAGATGGTGACCTTAATATAACATAAAGGAGAACTTAAGAAAATTACTTATGATAAAGAAGCAAGCACTGTAGCCAGATTCTTGCACTCACATGTAGAATCATTGTGACTGTGGCAGCTAGAAATGCAGATTGACACTGGAATGTGTTAATGGCTCAAATACCACATGTGGCATCACCATTGGTGAGGTGATCTTCCAAAATGGTACAGACTGCTGGGTGAAGTTATAAGTGAAACAACATCCGACCTTTCCTGCATTTATATGGTAATGACATTCCTAGGAAATAACAGTGCATTTAGAACTATTCAAAAATACTGTTTTTCTTGTAATAAAAATAAGGTTAGGCTCAGATCTTTGTAAACATGGTTCTCACTTGGCAATGACATTCAAAGCTTGTCTCTGATAGCCAAAAGCTCTTTGCTTGCCCGACCCACATATTACTGGACTCCTCTAATCCCAGGATCCTGGCCAGTTGTATCCCATTCACTGTGCAAACCAAAATACCCACAAAATTACAAAATGTTCCTTTAGGGCAGTAGATGTCTTCTATCTTTACCCCAACCACCGTTTTAACATATTCTGACTCTTTCTGACATAGAAAGATTTGCTTGTGAGGGGAAGAGAATGAGATCAACCTGAACTACTGGATCATGATTGGATCATGATTTTTTAAAATTGTGGTAAAATATACATCTAATACAATTTACAGTTTAATGAATTTTAAGTAAGTTCAGTGGTAAGTACATTCACATTGCTGTGTAGCCATTACCAGCATTTTTATCTCCATAACATTTTCATCTTCTCCTCCAGATATTTTTTTTAAAAGAAATCATGTAGTGTGTTTTATTTCTAGTTTTCCTAGGTCTTTCCAGTGCCACCTACCTTGAGCATTGGTCTGTTTCTTGATTCTGATTCTGGCCAGATTTGTGACTCAACATTTGGTCAAGTTGGCCAACCACTGACATCTGCTTAAGCTGCCCACCTTCCTACCCCAGTCGTGTGGTATCTATACATCTCCCCACTCCTTCAGGCCTCGGCCTTCTAGAGCTTGGTTATGTGATAAAGGTTGAGTAACCCTGTAATTCCTCATCACTCCACATTCCAGAAAATTCACCTCTCCCTTGATAAATCATTTCACATTAGTTGGGTAATTTTAGGCCTTCTCATAGTCAACTTTACATTCTTGCTTTATTTGTCTATACCTGCCTGTCTGAATCTCACTTACATTGTTAGGCTTTGTAGTCATTAGAAGAGGCAACTGGGAGGGGTGGAAAGGGCACTGGACTTAGAGACATGAGTGTAATTCTAATTTTAGCTGGGTGACCAAGCTGGATGACCACACTGGATGACTGAGTGAAAGAACCTTCATTGCTCTGAGGCTTGTTTTCCTCCTATGAAAAACCAGAGGGCTGGTCCTTAGATAAACTCCAGCCTTAAAAATGCAAGTTTATAGGGGCACCTGGGTGGCTCAGTTGGTTAAGTATCTGACCCTTTATCTCAACTCAGGTCTTGATCTCAGGGTCTTAAGTTCATGCCCACATTGGGCTCCATGCTGGGCATGGGGCTTAATAAAATAAAATAAAAATAAAATAATAAAATAAAATTAAAAAATAAAATTATAAATTAATTTCGTATAAAAGATACTATCTACCTATTTCGTAGGACGTTCATGTCAGGTGTAAGTGAAAATCATAAAAATATAAGGTACTATTAAGTAGCCTTGACAGTACTAAAAGATGCTTTGCACACGCTTTTTTAATGATAAAATATACAATAAAACATACAATCAACTAGGAGTCTAAAAACATAAGATTGGATAATACTCACCTACAAACCCAGACATGATTTGCTTTATTTAGTAGGGATCTGGTTCTCAATCAATGTTTGCTAAAAGAATGTGCACAGAAAAGTTATAGAAAACCTCAATTTTCAGGTATTTAGGAGATAAGTAATTAACTTATTTAAGCAGGGAACTAAGCATGGAAAGGCACAGAAAAACCCTGAAGTATGCACAGACATATGACCCTAATTTGTGCCTGGCGGTGTGAGAACACAGCTTATCTTTATTGGCCTTTATGATATTATCCTAAAAGTCAGCCTGACAGTGATATTTTTCTATGAAAAGAGAGGCTACCTCCCAAAGGAGCTGTGATAGGAGAGCTGAAGTGTAACATATATTATTGGAGTCCTGCTCCCGTTTACAGAGCCCCTACACTGTTTGAGGCTGCTGGTGGAGCCACATCAAAGCCAGAGGCAAAAGGAATAAACGCCATATACTGTGTATAACCATATACAGGGTGTTATGTATTTTTAAAACTAGTTAATGTCTTCAGTGAAAATATTATCAATGAATTTGCTTCCATTAAAGGCAGCAAAGTAAAACGATAGTAAAGTCTATTTTTGGTATAAATAAAACATAAACTTGGAGCATCTGGGTGGCTCAGTTGCTTAAGCATCTGCCTTCAGCTTAGGTCATGATCCCAGAGTCCAGGGATCGAGCCCCGCATCAGGTTCCCTGCTCAACAAGAAGCCTGCTTCTCCCTGTCCCTCTGCCTGCTGCTCTCCCTGATTGTGCTCTTTCTCTCACTGTCAAATAAATAAAAAATTTAAAAACAAAACAAAAACCATAAACTTAAAATGCTAGAAGTTTTTAATACTTTCCAATTTTTCAATATTTCTCAATGTAATGTTCTGAAAAAAACATGTGTATAAGGTATTATTGCACTTCATACTGTAATTTAAAACATTAAAACATACACAAAAACTTGTATATTGGGATACACATTTTTCCTTTTGCTTTAGGTTCCAATATGGGTTAGCATAGCACTGTCGGATCTCGTTTTCATTTAAAATTTTGTTATTCTATTCATCATAGATTTTTTGTATTTAGTTTCTTTAAAAATATTATATTACACTATTATTTATCTTCATTACTGAGTTTGTGTCCCCTTAAATTTCGTGCCTGAGGTGAGCTCTTCAGTTGCTTCCCCCAGTCTTGACCTTGATCCCAATCCTCAGTCTCAACAAAGTATACTAAATATAAGAACTGTTATGGGAAGGGTAGGTGTGCTCACTATTCTAGATGAGACATTCAAAACCAACAATCCACAACCCCCAAGTCCAAGTGAGTTAAGGAAGCAACATGTCATAGACGTTGAGGTTTAGGGTTAGATTTGGAATCAAATCCTGACTTACCTCCTTGCTGGTCTGAGCAAGTAACCAATCTGAGCCTGTTTTCTAATCTCTAAAAGGGAATAAACAATTTTTTTTTAGCAAGAGTTAAGTGAAATAACTTACGTAAAGCATCTGGACTTGACAACTGTTAACTTGTCCTCTTCTTTATCTGAGGGATAATAAATTGACTTACCCCTTTTGCGTTGCCCACAGACATGGTCCCAGAAACATCAGCGTCCAGATTTGCACCCAGGTGTCGTGAGTATAAACCCTCCACTGTTCTCACCAAATCACACTCATTAATTCTAGCTGTGGCAAGGCTGCCTCTTTCTAGGGATGTATTTCTTATTTAAACTGTCCATGAGAGGGATCCCTGGGTGGCGCAGCGGTTTGGCGCCTGCCTTCGGCCCAGGGTGCGATCCTGGAGACCCGGGATCGAATCCCACATCAGGCTCCCGGTGCATGGAGCCTGCTTCTCCCTCTGCCTACGTCTCTGCCTCTCTCTCTTTCTCTCTGTATGACTATCATAAATAAATAAAATTAAAAAAAAATAAACTGCCCATGAGAATTTGGATTAGTAGCAGGAACAAGTGGATTGCTGAGCTCTTCAGCCCCACTGAAACAACAAATAAGCAATACGTATGAGTTACATCTCCTCTTTCTAATTCTACAAATATTTTTTAACAAGAGCTAGGATGTCTAAAACATTGAAGGGATGCAAGGCACCTGAGCAGTTTTCCAATATAGGAGACAATATAAAAATAGGAACTGGCCATATTTATTAATTGCACACATTTTGGTATGTTCCTTCTGATTATTTAGATTTTATTTCATTTTAAAGACTGATTCTGGGAGGCCTGGGTGGCTCAGTCAGTTAAGTGTCCGACTCTTGATTTTGGCCCCGGTCATGATCTTGGGGTCTTGGGAGCAAGCGCGGTGACAGGGTCCATGCTTCGTGGGGAGTCTGCTTGAGGATTTTCCTTCCTTTTCCCTTTCCTTCTGCCCCTCCCCCCAGATATCTCTCTGTCTCTAAAATATTAAATAAATATTTTTAAAAAGGCTGATTCTGTAAAAAAAAATAGAAAATTTCTTAGTAATGGCAGAGCCTGTGCATCTTTCCTAGGGGTGATTAGGTGTGTTTACTATAAAATTGTGCATATACCTATTTGCCACATATATATCATTAAAAATACTTTATAATAAGTAATCTACATGTCTGACAATAAAAGAATGGTTATATGAATTATGGTAAACCATAGGCTAATATACTATCATTAAAAATGGTATTTTCAGCGATTATGGGATACAGGCTCCTGGTAAAATGTAAAATGAAAACCATCTGAGCTATAAAACTGTATAATATGAACATCACTTTGTAAAGATTACAAATATATATATTCACACATGCAGAGAAAATAAGATAACAAAATGTTAGCGATTAGTGATGGAATTATAGGTGATTTTTAAGAATTCTTACACAGATTTCCATAGGTAAAAAATATTTTAAAATATGATTTTTATGGTGGACTTTAAGCAGCATCCAAAACAGACCAGCCCAATTTTCCCACCGTGTGGAGAGAGCTAGTGAGACTGTATGCATGGTCTTGCAGAGACTAGAGCTGTGGAAGAATCACCTGGAGTGCTGGCAGCTCTGCACCTTGGTTTTGAGTCCTTTCTGAGACTTAGTAGGCTGGCTATCATTCCTGTGCATTGGTCATTCAATCCTTTCTTGGATTCCATGAACTAATCACCCGTTTTGTAGTTGTTTTTTTTTTTCCCTAAATTAATTGAGTTGGGTTTTTGGGACTTACAATGAGACAGTAACTAATAAAGAGAATCTTGCATGCCTAAATAGCCCAGGGACATGCTGGCTTTTAACAGAGATGATATCAAACTTCTTTAGGTGTTGTCTACCAGAAAATCAAAGTTCTCCGTTTCTAACACTATGAAATATTGATATATTGAATTCCCTTACAGACAATAGGAAAAAAATGTTTGCAGAACATTTGTTAGATGGATGCAGGCAGGTCTCATACACCTGAATTTTTAATTTATTTGGTATTTGTTCATTTATGTTATCTTCTAACTTTCAATCATAGCTGCAAACCTAAAAAAAGTTAAGGGGGATATAAACTTTTCTTCAATGATCAAATATCCAGCAGGTGTCAGGCACTGAGCTAAGTGCTAGGTTACAAGCGTGAAGCTAAATCCCAGTCTTCAAGGAGTTTATCATCTAGTAGGAGAAGAAAGAAGTTACCAGGCAACTGAAACACAGTGTCTTAGATATTCTGACTTGAAAGCCATGTAAAACTGTGGGTCACCTAATCAGTGCTAGAGGCAAAAGCGAGTCCCCCACGAAAGGTGACATGTTATCAGAGCCTGGAAGATCCACAGATTTAGCTAGCCCTAGGGAGGTGCGCCTAGGGAATAGATGAGGCAGGCCTTTGAGACAGAGGCAAAAACATGTCAGAAAGGCCTGGAAGCAAAAGCCAATCTGGGGTTTCAGGTAACCCAATGTGTCTGGATTGCAGAGTACAAGGGCTGAAATGGTAACAGCAAACGGGGGCTAGATCACACAAAAGCATTTGGCTTTAGACTAAGGGCAATGGGGGGCAGGTTTTGAGCAAGAGGGTAAGAAAAATCAGATTTGAGATTTAAAAAATGCTGAGAATTCCACCTGGGAAGCCTGTGATGTGATGCAGGTTTGAAATGATGGTGGCCCCCTTGACCAAGGTGGTGGCTACAGCGATGGAGAGGAATGGACTAGGTCAAGAGAACTTTTGAGAGGTGAAATTGGAGAACTGGGGTCATGAGTTGGATTGGAGGAAGAGAAAGCCAAAGATGACATTCAAGTGTGTCTGGTTTAGGTGCTTTGCTGGAATGGAGGCGCTGCTCACTGGGTTATGGTGGGGTCCTTGCTGGTGCCAGGGGCCTGCGGACAAGCAGGGCAGGTGTCCATCAGGGGGTTGGGTATATGGCACTGGTGCTCAGTGGGGAGGTAGGGTGATTTGAATGTTGTTGACTGAATATAGTTAATAATTGCAACAGTGGATAAGATTACTCAGGGGGAATGGATGAGAATACCAAAGGAGAATATGTTGTAGAAGAAAATGACTGAAGTGAGGACAAATCTCTGGGCAACCTCAACATTGAGAAGATACTGCTTTTTTGTGGCCGTTCCAGGCAAGCAGCCTGGTCTCTGGATCTCCACACTAAGACACAGGTCCCTGTGGACAGCGGCATGGATTGTCACACATCCTGTGAACGAAGCATGTGATACAGCAAAAATGGAAAATCTACAAATGAGAAAGAAAAAACAATTTCTTAGTATCCCAGCTCCCTCAGAGCTGATCCCACACCTGTTTTCCTGACTTCATCTGGATTTCTTCACAGAGCTCATCATCAATGCTGAGTCATTCCCAGAGCACTGAAGGTTCCTGGGATTCACCTTTGGCTTTTTGTTTCTGGGACAAGGTAAGAGTCAGTGTCATGCTTGAGGCAAACACACGCTGAGTTTGAGGGGCCACCGACATTGCAGCTTGAGGAACTGCTGCCTGTTCAAGAGCTCCAAGGGTATGAAGGCGACTTCAGAAGGATTAATACTTGACTTTCTTGCTAGCAGTCTGAAAAATTTTTGTATCTTGTGCCCCTTCAATCTGTTATTTCTTGGGCTTGTTTTGAAAAGCAGAGCTCAAACTTCTTTTTGAGGAAGGGCGGAATTAAAATTCAGCAGATTGTTCATGCTGTGTAAATAAACTCCTCCCCAGAAAGTGAAGTAATCCTTTTCCTCGGGGAGTATAGAACTATTTAGGATCACTCACTGTTGTCCTTGCATGCAAAGCTCAATCTCTGTGGTACCTTTGCTTTCCTGCAGGAGGAAGTCAGGGGCTGTTACCTTCATGTCTGTCACATGCATTCATTTTTACTACCATATCAGAATGTTTGGGGATTTATAAGTAAATGTTTCTTGATGTGTGATCTCCCTAAAACAAATACAAAACTGCTATGATCTTGATGGATCACATGGATCCATCAGGGAATATAGCATGTGGTTAAACTAGCAAAGACACAGCAAGTACTGTAGCAAATATTGTCATTCAATAATCAATTGACACCAATCATCAATGAGGTTTCTTGCTATTTTGTGTCCCTCCCCCCTCATTTCTCATTGTTCGAAGGCTGTAAATGCTCCCGTAAATTATCATGTGAGAGGCCCCAGGTTAGTCAAGAATAGCATTTTTTTCATACACGTTTCCTCTGAACAACAGGGTAGCTCCCTATTTTGTCCTGATCTGTTAATCTGATGCTACTTTATACAGGATAAATAGGCAAACATTCTGACTTCTCTTTTCTGGCATTTATCAGACTTCAGTGGGATGCTTTCAACAAAGAGCTGATGTAACTCAGTTCTGACCTTCCTGAACATGTGGGAATGTCATCTTCAAGGCCAGCAGGCTCTGGCCACAATGTACTCTTTTGTAAACTGAATCATCAAACACTTTTGGTGACAGTAATTATTCTCATGGGAATAATATAAGAATTAAGGATTGCATTGCCTGGTCAGAGATATCTGGCCAAACACTTGACAAAATTATTAAAGAAAAGGCCTGGCAGTATATGTTTCTAAACAAATTTAAGAAAATAGTAATGTTGTTCTCTAGCTTCTATAAAATGGGCCTATTGTATTGTTACTTTGATTACACCGGGGACCCTGATGATGTATAAAATGTACTCATAGAACATGAAAATGTAACTCCAATGTGGTGTAAATTTGCTCTAAAACTAATATACTGGTGATAATAAACATTAAACATTTAACTAACAACAATTTTGATTTTTTTCTCAGAATAGAAAAGCTTTTTGGTGGCATTTCAGAAGGCTCAGATTTCTTTAAAACATCTGTCTAGGGAAATTTGAACTAATTTCTCTTTTATTTCCCTTTTGTAAAAATTCCCATTAGTAAGCAAATGCATTCAAAGCCATTCCCTTGATCTTATAATGGCATTTTATAAGAATACTCTCAGCTTTTCCTTTTTGTCCTATAGACTGAAAGTGCTGGGGTGGGGTGTCTGAATGACATGTGGGAATGAAGGCAACTGGGAGGTTGGAGTCTGCTGAGCTTGGCAAGGGCCTGTCTGCCCTTCTGGTAGTGGCACAGTAGACACATGGGGTAGGGGGTTTGGCTTCATCCTTTCTGTTTCTGACCCTGCTTCCAAGGACATATTACAAGAAGTGAAGCCTTCTCGAATTTATTTAAAACTGTAATAGAAACAAAGAATGATATTAAAATGCCAGTTTCTTGTGATGCCAGTTTCTTCTCTGTGATGCCATACATCACAGTATGGCACTCTTCTTCCAAAACCCAAATAGCTCCTGCAAAACCAACCACCTACCCTAAATTCAGTCACCCACATCCTTCCATTTCCCCCAGAACCCTAGGGTCATATCAGGTCAAAGTCAAGCTGAGATCAGAAACATTCCCTTCACCAAGTGGGGCAGGGACCCATTTGGTTTATCTGCTAGAACCTTGCTGAGACTATCTTCTTCTACTGACATTTAATGGGGTCATCGGAGAATTTAACTTTCTCTCTTTCCTCATCTCTTCTCTTATCTATTTCCTTCATAACTCTTAAACCAATGTTAGAAAGAAATTTGGCGTGTATAATGGCTACAACATATTGAGCACTTACTATGTGGCAGGCAGGGTGCTAAGTATGTTATATGTGTAATTGCATTTAATCCCACGCACATTAGAGAGTTTTAGTTTTACTTTACAGTAAGGAAACTAAGGTTCACTAAAGTTCATTAACTGGCCCAAGATCAGTCAGCAAGTAAGCGATGGGGCTGAGATTAGAACTCAAGTCTATTACACTGAGAGCCCATGCTCGTCATAACCACCAAGCAATCTGATTTTCCGCCTTGGCCATCGTTCTTGTCTGCGTACCTTAATATTCTCATTAGGTACCTCTGGCTGCTGAGATGTCTCCCCCTCCTGTGGCAACTCATGCTTGGGACCTTGCCTAACATTCTTCTCTACTTTCACACTTATCCTCACTTATTCAGCAAATTTCATTGAATACTTCTTTTTGCAGGAAAGCCACTCTGAAACTAGAGCTCTCCCAGGGGAAACCAAAGCCTCCTTCGAAACCATGTTCTAATCTGGATTGCTATGGAGGGAAACTTAAAAAAAAAAAACCCTTGTCCCCCAAGGCTTCTATTCTTGGATGGGTTTGGGTCTCTCGTTGGTTCAGAAATTCTTCATCCTCATTTAGACTTTCTGAGGGAGTGGCTCATTCCAGCATAGCCCATCCTCATTCTGCCCATAGCGGCTTCCCTCTGGTCTCCACATCCCCCACAGGGCTTGCAGCAAGACAGGACAGCTGTGGGGCCCGCTCTGAGTTGGGGCACGCATGTATGTCCCCAGACAGGATGTGTTCTCATCCTCTGAAAAACCTAATGGCTGCTTCCTTGTTTCGGCCACATTCTTTAGCTAAATAAATCTTTTGGGTACAACTGAGACAATCTGTGCCCTGAAATTGGGAGTGGTTTGGAAAAATGACTTCAACTGTTAGATTCCAAAGATCTATGCTCCCAAGTCCACTTACATTATATGTAGCAAAGAACTCTTTCCCTCTGTCTACTTTTCTCTCCAGCTCCCTGCAAACATACTGTATCTTATTTGTATTCCATGTGGCTCAAATTTCAAGTACTATTCGTTAGGGATATTGATCTCTAAATACATGTAGATACTTCTGTCTACATATTCAGATAGTGAGTGCACAGTTTCTTCTATTATTAACATCTTGCATTAGCGTAGTATCTTTGTTATAATTGACAAACCGACATTGATACATTATCATGAAACAGAGAATTTAGTTTGCATAGGGTTCAGTCTTGGTGTGGTATTGTCCTGTGGGTTCTGACAGGTATATGTCATATGTCCATCACTACAGTATCTTACAGAATAGTCTCACTGCCCTAAATATACTCTGCCCTCCACCTCTTCATCCCTGACCTCCTGGCAGCCACAGATCTTTTTCTTGTCTCTATATTTTTACCTTTTCTACCAACATCATATAATTGGCCAAATGGATTTTGATCCTCAGGACAACCCTGTGGCTAGGTAATGTTTACTACTGTCATGGTAGAGGAGATACATTCAGGGAGATGGAGTGATGCATTTCAGATCCCATGAACCGAGGGTGCCAAAGCCAGAACCAGCCAGCCAATGGCACGGACAGTGGCAGGTCTCAGGGGTTAATTGCTGAGGACAAAGATGTGAGGCCCCAGGAGGCCTCTTAGCTCAGGTACTTTATTTTCTAATGGCAGGTGGGAGGAGGAAAATTGCACATCTTCAAAGAAAACTGGATGTCTGATATTTGTTAGGCGAGACTCTGAGGTGACTTCAGAGACAATGGGTCCAGCGCCCCATAATTAAGAGGGAAGGCCAGCCCCTGCCAGTCTGACTCAGAAGGCTTACTGAGTCATCCTGTTTGTCCTCTCTGCTGCTATTTATGGGCTTCCCAGTTGCTGATATTTGTTGGTTAAAGGCTCACACAACCAGTCTTGCCTAAAGCAGTATCACTTATGGGGTGTTGAGAATAAATAGGGTGACAGGTGCTGTGGGAGAGTCATTTTTAAGAATCTTTCATAGCTGATTCTTTTTTAAAGCTCTCTAGGCTTAAGATCCGACTATTCTGAAAGAAAATGAAGGCGGAGACCCTTTCTGTCCAGAGCTGCTGAATGCTAGGACTTTCTGGGGGTGCTGGCTTTGGCAGAGGGGGCAGGTCAGCATTAGTGAAGCTGTTGATGAGGACAGCCCAGGAAATCAGGGAATGAGACAATAGGAGAAAAAGACTGGAATGCTGCCACCACTGAGGCAACTTAGGTGTGTTTATCACCAGAAAGAGGCAATGATAACAACAAAACCCTCGTAGGCCATGCTGTTCTTGAGTCTGCTGGGGACAGATGGCTCATGCAGATGGAATGACCAGAGAAAGATTAATGCAGGGACTCTACCTAGGGGTGGGCAGGGTTAAGGGATGAATGTTGGAGCTAGCAAGTGCAGGAACCCATTAGCATCCCCAGGCCAAAAGAAGCAAGCGGTGAGGGAGGCCACGGGAACCCAGAAGGAGCTGTTTAGTAGAATGCTGCTTGACCCGTTTGGGTCTCTGAGGAGAGGAAAGCAGAGCCACAGGGAGAGAGCTGGGCAATGAATAGCCAACCCTGCTTTCCCTCATTCTCTTATCTCTTGCTAATGACTCCCCTTGGGCAGATTCCCGAATAAGACACAGACCCATGAACCCATATGATATAATCCATGATGGTCAGTGTCCTGGGCCAGCAGGCAGGCTGGACAGGGGTGGAGAGAGGAACTGACAGCTAAACACCAAACATTTCCAATTACAAGGAAGAAGTTAGTACCACATTTTGTTGAAGTTTGATTTCTTTAGTTTGTATTAATAGTAAAGATAACCAGTGCAGAGGAAAGCAGAGCCAAATGATGGAGAGACTTGATGACCATATTTGTGCCCCCGGATCCAACCCTGCCTAAAGCTAGACTATCCCCCTGGACTTTGCAGTTATGTGAGCCAATAAACCATTTTTTTTTTTTGCTTGAAGTTAAAAAAATACTAAAGATATTAATTCAATAATTAAAATATTAACTTGAAATGTATCAAACATGCAGTTTAAACTTCACAGATCCCTTGGTCCTTGAAAATTCTGAAGTGCCTTTTTGGAAGGATGCATTGCTCCCCAAACCTCTACTGAAAACCACTCCTAAGAAGCAAGGGAAGGGCAGGTCATGTTAAAAAGCTGGGTGTGTACGGAAAGCCTCATTAAAAAGCCATTTAATAGTTGAAATGATAAAGAGAGGGCCCCAGTTTGCAACTAGAGTTGATATTTTAACATTTTCTCAGTTTGTAGGGAGGTCTAGCTTAAATGTTTCCATTAATTTATTCAACAAACAGGTGCTGTGCTCCAGCTTTGTGACTGCCAAAGGGCCTATCCTGGTCTGTCTCCTAACAGTCCCGTCTCTCCTGGGACCCCAGCCACCATTGGTTGGACTGATGACAGGCAGTGAGAAAAAGCCTCTGAGGAGGTGACCTGTGAAAGAGGAAGGAAGCCAGCCATGAAGCTCTGAGGCAAGAGCAGTGGGAAGGGCAAGCTCGAAGGATAGCAAAGGGAGAGGACAGCAAAGGGAGAGGGCCAAGGGTGCATGTGGAAAAACCATCAGAAGAGCTGATCGGGTGCCTGTTCCTACAGGGCCTCACAGACCATGCTAAGAAATTTGCATTTTCTTCTGACAGGGCTGGGTAGTAAATTAGAAGCCTCTCAGGAGGTGAGTGAGACAACAGAATGTCTTTTTTAAAAGATCATTCTAGCTGCTACATGGGGAGTTGATTCCAGGGGAAATGAAGGAAGGAAACTCCTTAGAAGACCATTGCAATGGTGTTGCTAAGGGACGCTGGGGGCCCGGAGAGGGTAGACAGAGGGTAGCGCAGTGTTTGAGAGTTCCAGCCACGTGGTTGACGTGGATACACCTTCTGTGGATACTCACACTTGTGGGTTTTTTGTTGTTGTTGTTTGTCTTTAAGATTTATTTATTTATTTTAGACAGAAGGAGAGAGAAAGAGAGAGTGTGAGGGAGGAGCAGAGAGGGAGGAGGGGGAGAGGAGCAGCAGGTGAGGGAGAGGGACAGGCAGGTGCCGTGCTGAGTGTGGAGCTCTTCCTGGGACTGGATCTCACGACCCTGAGATCATGACCTGAGCTGAAATCAAGGGTCTGATGCTTAAAGGACGGAGCCACCCAGGAGTCCCCACACTTGCCTTTTCTAATCGAGGATGACTTCATTCCCTAAAACATGTTTTTCCTTGTGAAAGGACTTCAGGGAACTTACACCAGTTAAGAAGTCCTTACCTCTGCTGTGTAACTTCTCTTGCCTCAGGATCATTCAAGAACCTTGTTAAAAAGATAGATTTCCCAATCTCCTACCCCAAAGAGTCTGCCAAGCCTAAAAATCTGCATTTTGTCTCAGATTTTGAAAATTACCAGTTAAGAATTTAGCAGCATCCCCCAGTGGTGGCTCTTGGAAATTGCGGATGTAACACATTTGAAAGTACAGTACTTTGAATTCTTCATACATATTTGTCACTGGCAAAGTAACAATCTTTCACATTCATAATAGAGATAATTTCATGGGAGCAACCAAATGGGGTGGAGACTCCTTCCACGATTATCTGGAGAGAACTCTCAGACGTATAAAGATAAAATAATTGAAACTTTGTAAGTAGTAATTAATTGGCTCTTATGAAGTCAGAGAGCAGTCATGCCTCTGAACCCACGGCCCAGCTGGTTATTAGAGTTCTATACGATTAGAGTAATCGTGATGGTGGAGGCAAAATAAAAAGAGTGGCATTTTCCGAATGTTATAAAAAGCCAATACGCACGGAGGCAGCCGAGCTTACACCAGCCCTGGGAGAGTAGCGGTACCACCCCCAGGGGAAGGCATTTCTTTCAACCACTGCCCTAACTAGGCATGAGTCTCTTGTTGAGAATTTTGTTAGTTTGTCATTTTGGATTAGAAATTGCTCCTCGTGAGAGCCTGGGTGGCTCAGCGGCTGAGCATCTATCTGCCTTTGGCTCAGGTCATGATCCTGGGGTCCTGGGATGAGTCCCACATTGGGCTCCTTGCGAGGAGTCTGCTTCTCCCTCTGCCTGTGTCTCTGCCTCTCTCTCTGTGTGTCTCATGAATAAATAAAGTCTTTTTCTTTAAGTCTTTTAGTATACATTTCTTACACACTAGACCAAGCAACGAGATGTAAGCAGAATGACTGCTCCAAGGGGAGCAAGAGTCCAGGACCACTCATGGTGGCCCCTCAGCGCTCACAGGCCAGTGTGACCTGGGACCAAATAACCCCTCAACATCTGCTTAGCCTGTTCTTCTTTGACCCCAACACATGCTCCCTCATATCTGCACACACACACACACACACACACACGTACACAGAGCCTCTCTTAGTTTTCTTCTTCTTGCCAATCCCTTTCCCCCTTTCCCATCTTGCCAAGCCAGCAAAATAAGAAAATGAGGTGTAAATCGAACCCTTAAAAAAATTCCTCCTTTGAAAATAACAAAGCCTCAGCTTTTTAGCCCTCACCAACTAAATTATGCGGTGTTTACTTGTGTCACCTCATCTTGATTTATTTTTGTGGGTTGAGCCTCTAAAAATAAATAAAGGTTTATTTGTTACAATCCAAAGGAGAACCTGAACAAGGAAATAGAGAACAAAAGGAAAGGTGAACCGAAAGATTGCACAACTAATTAAGGGAGCACAATACAAATCCGGACATGCCCACATGTATTTTTCCATTTAGCAACAAGCCTCAGGACAGTGGCCCGTTCATTTTTTTCCTCAAAGGCTTGCAGGCCCCAGCTCAGTGGTCCATCTGGAGTAAGGGCCTGCCCTCTAGCGGTGCCCGCGGAAATGTGCAGGTACATGTGCCCAACGTGGGGCCGAGGCTGCCCAGGGATGTGCGCTTGAAAAACTTAGTATTAGGGATCCCTGGGTGGCTCAGCGGTTTGGCGCCTGCCTTTGGCCCAGGGCGCAGTCCTGAAGTCTCCGGATTGAGTCCCTCATCAGGCTCCTGGCATGGAGCCTGCTCCCTCTCCTGTGTCTCTGCTTCTCTCTCTCTCTCTATGTCTATCATAAATAAATAAATAAATCTTAAAAAAAAAAAAAAGAAAAACTTAATATTAGAAGGAATGCTTCTGCTGCTTTCCAGTAAATACAGCAGGTGGAGACACACACTGGAAAACTGGGACACGTCAGCCTCGTTTCCATTTGGCTGTTAGAAGACTGGTGGGCATCCAGAATTAGTGAAACGAGTTGGACCATAATTTATTTGTGATGCTTCCTATGTCCTGCTCGTTTTTAATTCTTGAAAACTGTTAAGATCGGGAGATTTTAAGTAAATGCTATTTTTTAAAAGGATTTTATTTATTTATTCATGAGAGACAGAGAGAGAGAGAGAGAAAGAGAGAGGCAGAGACACAGGCAGAGGGAGAAGCAGGCTCCATGCAGGCAGGGAGCCCGACGTGGGACTCGACCCCTGGTCTCCAGGATCGTGCCCTGGGCCAAAGGCACCACTGTGCCACCCAGGGATCCCAGTAAATGCCATTTTTAAATCCATTGCCCTCCTCCCCACTGAACACACACCATTTATTCATATTAAATACTTACTTAGTGCAGAAATATGGGGTGAAGTGGTGGGGAAGGTTCATGAGCCACAGATCCGCTCCTTTAAATTCACCCTCTGATTGGGAGAGAAGATATATTTGGACGTAATTATAATACATGGCCATGATACAAACAGAGAAAAACTATATTATATATATTGATTATATAATTATGCGTTGATTTATTATATAATCAGATAGCTTGTATCAATACATATTAACATACCTTATTAGGTAATTATGTATTTTATAATTATGGTATTTTATTATATGAATATAATTAACTTAAATATAACATGTAAATGTATATTATACACATAAACGCAGAGGAACTGGGTGCCAAGCCCTGTGTTAGGCGTGTCCACATTTCAATTTAATATTCAATCCCAACTATATCTTTTAGCAGAAGAGAAAAGGGAGGTTTGGAAAGATTAAAAAAATTGGCCCTACTTTACAGAGCTATGAAATGGCAAAATTGGAACCTGAATTCAGATTTTCTGAGTCCATCTGATTCCATCTGGTTCCATCTGCATCTCACTTAATGTCACCAGACTTTTACTGAGGGTCTACTACATACCGGGTGCTGTGCTATGGGTTCCAGGTGCAAAGCTGGGAGATCGCTGTCACTGGCCTCGGGTTTATGGTTTTGTAGGGGACTGGGCATGTGGAAAAACATTTGGTTATATTACGATATATGCAATAATGGAAGTGTGCACAGATTACCTTCTGAGCAGAGCAGCAAAGGCTGTTCATTGTTCATGACTTGTGCTTCCTGTCATGCAATCCGGTTACCTGGCCAAGCCTGAACCAACCGGAAGCCTGCAACTTGGTCAAAAGCAGCCATCTTCAGGCTCACCAGGGACCCTGGGGAAGCCTGATATCATCATTCTGCCCAACAGCAGACACGACTTACTCACCCAACCGATGATCTGTCATTGACAGTTTCCATCATGAGAAGCCCAGAGAACTACAGTGCCAGAGTAAGATGAGGGAGAAGTATATGTGGGGGTAACAGGTGAACTAATTGGTCAGAAGCCAGCAACCAAGAGCTCTAGAGTGAGAGAGAAGCTGAACTATGAGGAGGGCATCATCATAGGAAGAAGGAGCCTGAGCCCCCTTCTGTCAGGGGAAGCCTGTTTTTATGTTGGTTCCTTAACAGTGTTCAAGGGACTCTGGGCAGCTGGGCCAACGCCAGTGCTTCTTGCTGTCTCCCGTGTCCTTATGTCACCCAAAGTGTCTGAGCTCAGCTGCTACTGTGACCCTGCAACAACAGACTCTAGTTCCTGCAGTTCTGATGTGGCCAGTGAGTGCTTGAGGCGGACTCAGCAGAGGCCTCACCAGGAGGTGACGCCCAAACAGAGTTTTGAGGTGCAAGTACGAGTTTGCCAGAAAGACAGAGGTGTGGAGGGTGCTCCAAAAGTCCAGTATTCCTTCCAGTACTGAACACCACTGGTGGCAAAGCTTTAATTTCTTGGTTCTCCTTCCAGGGTAGTGACTAGAAATGCTCTCTTGCAGGAACCCTGGCTTCGAGAGAGGGCAGCAGTAGTGGGAACTTTTCTCTCTCCTGGAGGCTCTGAGTCTTGAAGCCTGGCAGTTGTGTCCATGTACTCTTTCTCTCTCTCTCTCTCTCTCTCTCTCAAATAAATAAATAAATCTTTAAAAAAAACGACAAGGCATTAAAACTGGAAGCCCAGGGAGTGGGGACTATGTGAAAACACTGGCATTTTCTTCTCAACTGGAATATCTGTACTTTTAGGAGAATGAAGTACTGAGCCAAGAGACAGTGTGAAACTAGAGGATAGACACAGTGAACCTCCTTGAGGTGTCATTATTACAGACAACTTGGGAGGAAAAAAGTTTGCAACTTTTACAACCTTTACATTTTTGTCATATACGAGTCCGTGTAAGCCTGCTTTCCCACATTGGCTTAAATTTCTTTATTTTGCACTAACTTGCCTTCAACCTATGATCCAGCATGGAACTGTACTCACAGAGATGCAGACTTTCCTTGCAGTGGTAATTACAATGTTATTTTCTTTTCTATCTCTCTCTCTCTTAAATAAATAAATAAATCTTTAAAAACAAAAACAAAAACAAAAACAACAAGGCATTAAAGCTGGAAGCTCAGGGGGTGGGGACTATCTGGTATGAAGTGGTAGGCAAAATTTGTACCTATTGCAGAGACAAAGCACAAGACTTTTGCGATGTTTCTGTCCAACCTATGGCCTTCAGACCAACTGGATTTATTTTGCTCTGACCGGAAGAGAATGTCATGGAAAAGTTGGAGAAACACATTGTTAGGCTCCTGCCTCACCTTCCTAAACTGTCCACATTGTTTAAATTCTACCCATTAAAAATTCATGTAGCTTGATTTTTTTAATATTGTGGTGAAAAAACACAAAATTTGCCATCTTCATCATTTTTAATTGTACAGTTAGTCTTAAGTAGTCTTTGCAGTACAATAGAGCTCTAGAACTTTTTCCTGTGCAAAACTGAAACTCCATACCCATTAAACAAGTCCCTACTTCTCCCTCTGCCCAGCCCCTGGCAAACACCATTCTATTTGTTTCTATGACTTTGCCTACTTTCCATCCCTCATATTAGTGGAATTATACAGTATTTGTCCTTAGCAACAAGCTAAGGTCATTCACTAAGTACATGACATTTAGATTTAGGACAAGGTGTTAGAACCCTAAAAGGAGATCCTAGATCTCCTCAAAAATCATAAAGCATTAGAGGGCACCTGGGTGGCTCAGTCAGTTGAGTGTCCACATCTTGGTTTTGACTCAGGTCATGATCTCAGGATCGTGAAATCCAGCCCCATGTAAGGCTCCAATGAGGAGTTGGCCTGAGATTCTCTCTGCCTCTCCCTCTGCTCCTCCCGACTCTCTCTCTCTCTCTCTCATAAATCAATCAATCAATCAATCAATCAATCAATCAATCTTTAAAAAAACGACAAGGCATTAAAACTGGAAGCTCAGGGAGTGGGGAACTATGTGAAAAATCCCACAGAGGATATTTTCTTCTCACAGTTGTTTTGGCCCTCTGGACTTTTTTCTTAAATGAATATAAACACCTTCATCAGAATTATTCCAACATTTCTGAGAATATCATCAAGAAATTATTTTCTGGAAACAGTCCTTTTGAGTTAATTTAATTCTTCGATCAATTTTCTTTTTTCTTTTTTTTATTGTGATGTAACATACTTTTCAGTATTTTTATTTCACTGAAATAGTTTGGATTTAACTAAATGATCACATTTTGTATTTGTATTAAATTTTCCCAACCTTGGCTTCAGCAATTTTGAATTTTATTTTCTGGTCATTTTCTACCAACTTTAATTTTCCTGGTCAGGTTTTAGAGGTACAATTTTTGACAAGAAGAATGTGATTTTTTTTTTAATCAATTTAAGAAGTCAATACCAAGTTTTGTTCTGTGCAGTTTTTGCCTTTGTCAGTTTTATTGTGTGTTATTTCTACCAAATGTGATTTTACCTGGGTCAATTTTTGTAGTTTTGAGAATAACTGAAACAATGAGATTCTTTAGTTCACTTTTCGTCATTATTAAATTTAACATATATCGCTTTGGCTCTTCTGAGTTTAAATCTGTGTTGATTATTTCACGATATCTCATTTTTTTTTTTTCTGGTGACCAGGTCAAAATGTACTTGAAGTAAAAATACTGAGGTTGCAATGTCTGGTTTTTCTCTAAAATTGTTCTGATTAAAAGATTACAAAATGGAGTATCAACACCTCTTTACGGAGGCATGGGTTTCGTGGCTCAATCATGGTCTAGAAGGGAACACTTCGGGTATTGGCCCTTCCTCTGTCACTTAGCACCCTGTGTGTACAGGCTAACAGCCCTCATCTAAAAGTGAAGTGACTTAAATACATGATTTCTGAATGTCCTTGCAATTCTGGTAGTCTGTGACTTACAATCCTACCCAGAGAGGTGATCCTATGTGGCCATTACTTTGCCCCTTGATCCCTGCCACCCTCCCTCCCCTATCAGCCACTGCCTCTGACAACCTGCTGGCCTGGGCACCCTCAGACCTTGGCAAGAGCCTCTCATTTAGCCCACACACATCTGATTTTGTTCCTACTCAGTCTTGACTCTTGACCTCCTCCAGAGCTGTACCATTCTTAGGTTTTCTGAGCTCAATCCATGCTCTTTCTGATTGAGCACCTGCCAATGTGGGCTCAGAGCATTCTTCTCTAACCCCGACCTCCATGTGCCTGGAAGCTACCAGGTCATCAGTGGTCACACTGAGTCTTGTCTTTCTCTGTCCCTACTCTGTCAATCTTACTCCTACCACTTCTCTTTTACTGTCAGGCATGGAACAGAGTTGTGGGGCTATATGGATATGGTTTAGGGTAGACCATCCTTGGGGTAGGGGAAGTAGGATGGGGTTCAAGGCCATGCTAGGCAGGTAGGAGGAAGAGGATAGCCCGCAACAGCTAGGGACTCTTCTATCAGGATCCCAGCAGGAAAATGAAGGACCACTCTTGTGACTATTCACAAAGGTTAGCCAAGGGACTACTTACAAAGGTGTGGATGGTATGTAAGGAATCCATAAAGGACAGGGCAGTACCAAGGGATTCAGTTCCAACTCCTGAGCTCAAAAAGACATGGGAAAGGTCAGTTACTGGCCTGCAAGGAGAGAATCACACAGAGACGACCATAAGGCCCTCCTGCAGAGAAGGAACCAGAGGCAGGAACTCCTCACCTCCTCTTTCTCCCTCCTTCTTGTAGGGAATTCCTAGTTGACAGAACTGGGCTGGAGTCAGGGGGTAAGGGAGTCCTTTGATGAAACCCCTATGGGTCAGTGTTCCCAGGCAGAGACTACAGTGAAAAGAGTGGAGAGCGACAATGGCACACGCCGCTCCTCTTGCCCAGACACATATGTCCCAGTGAAATTGGCATCCAGAAAAGGAACATCCAGAGAAGACTTAAAGGAAAGGGGGGGGGGGCAGCAAACCTGCTTCACTCTGATGTAGAATGAATCAAACACGTGAGCTTTGTTAATTCCAGTTTATGTCACTGCTGACAGCACCTCTCTCCCTGACATCCACTTTCCGAGACACAGCTCTGGTCCTGCAGTCAACGGAAGCTTGGGCTGGATTGATGAGCTCACTTTGTTGGTCCCTGAGAAGATGAGAGGAGACAGTCCAGTGGAGGCTTTCAGGAGGGCGGGATGGAAGCCTTTGGATGTCTGTGTGGGTGAAGGGGATCTAAGAACAGAGGAAAGCAGGGAGGAGAGAGAGTTGAAGGGGGTGCCAATGGCTCGCCTGGCCAAGAGGCAGACCTGGGCTTACACAGAGGGCAGGACAGTGGGATCAGGGTGTACGGAGCACTCTCATGTGTTTTATTTACATAAGAGAACGCCACCTGTATTGCCTGAGGTGCAAGGTACAGACAGAGATGCTGCTGGGACGGTGGTGGGGGACAGTGGGCACGCTCTGCTCTCTCTTCAGAATCCTGTAGCGCAGTTTTGCCACTGAACACCACATTTCCAGTGTAAACCCCATTGCAAATGGGCAGTTTTCACCTTAGCTCAACTGGGAGAGAGAGGGAGGGAAGAGCAAGAGAGCAAAGAGGAGGACAGAGAGATACTGATTGCAACCCACTTGTCCATAGATGGGTTGGCTCTGGCGCTCATCTCTGATTCAGCCAGGATTGTTGTTTGCGGGGAGGGGGGGGGGGGGGGGGGGGGTGGGGGTTGGGTGGGGAGGGGTGCCCCACAGGCAGCAGGAGCAGAGTAGGCTGTGGACTGAGCAGGGGCTTAGAAACATATCTATTACAATCACGCTTTGCTTCTTGTCAGTGACACAATATGTATTTAACATATTCTCCTGGGAATCTTAAAATTCAATATAATATAAGCCAGTGGCAAGTAATCTTTCTTTCATTAGGCACCTGGGGCGGCCCCTGAAGAGAGAGGAGTAGATTGGTCAGCAGAGGGAAGAGAGAACAGAAAGCCCTGGGAAGGACATGATCTTACCTCAGTTACTTCCAGACGGGGCAGCCTCCTTGATCAACATCATGGGTTCCAAGAATTCACCAGAAGGAAGAAAAAGGGAGGTGGAAGGAAAAAGAGAATGGACAGGAAAGAAATATAACTGAAAAAAGTAAGCTCCTTCTAGGAAGAATTCTATTGTCAAGCTATTCCCTGAGGGTACAAGTCCTTGGAGAAGGATGAAGTGCATTTCCCCTTCCTACTGTTATTTTTTCCTTATCCCTATGAAAAAAAAATCTGTTAATTTCATATGAAAAACAAAATATATTTCTTTTTCTTGAGTACTCCATAATTGTATAGAAATGTGTATCATTTCCTCTCCATAATTTTGAGAATATTTTTGAAGGCAGTGACATATTCTGACTCTTTAAGAACAAAACAATTCAATTTAGAAATCATTGAATGACAGCAATCAAAGTACTCAAGTGATGCAGTTCGCTTCAGCACTTGTTCAAAATGTCATTAGGAAACCGACATATAGCGGGTTGTTATGGCAACTAGAATAGCAGAGTTTATAACATCACTGTAATTAATGTTACCCAAACGTTATTAATCTTTCAACATCACTCACATCCTCTGAAGGAACAGCAGTTCCGGTCCTCTTAGGATTTTTCAATAGCATTATCTTTGCAGCTTTCTTCACATTTTATTTTATTTTCAAATAGATCTTACTCTGACTTTGCTTTAGTTAAATTAGCTATTGTTTCTATTCCTTTACTCATTCTATTTTGACTGCTATTTTTTGATAAAACTTGCAATAAGATGGAAAAAGAGGAATCATGGCTACAAACCAGAGCAAAGCCTAAAGATGAAAAGATATACACATTTAAATGTGGCGAACCTGAGAAAAATATTAAAATATTTTGCATATAGATATTTAATTTTAACTCACATTTGCGTAGCACTTCATAATTTTTAAAGCAGCTTCCATATATTATGTAACAGAACAACCCTAAAAGAACAAGTGATATTTTTTGGGTGCTCACTGTGTGACAGTTAAATGTGATCTGTATACATGAATGTTTTAAATTTCATAACAAACAAAGCAAGGTAAATGAGGTTTAAAAATATGCCTTCACAACTTGACAGCAAGAACCAAGGAACTCAATTAAAGAATGGACAGACTTGAAAAAACATTTCCCCAAGGATGGTACACAGAAATCAACAAATATATGAAAAGATGCTCAACATCACTAATTATTAGAGATATGCAAACCAAAACTACAAGACATCCCCCTACATCCATATATAAACAGGATGTTCACTATAAAACCAAAAAATAACAAGTGGTGGGAGAATGTGGAGAAATAGGGACCCTTGTGTACTGAGGTGAAACTATAAAATGTTGCAGCCACTTATGGAAAAGAGTATGGTGGTTGCTGGAAAAAATTATGTCCCAGCATATAATCCAGCAATCCCACTTCTAAGATACATATCTGAAACAATTGAAAGCAAGAGTTTTGAAGAGATATTTGCACATTCATGTTCAGCAGCATTATCCACAAGAGCCAAGAGGTGGAAGCAACCCAAATGTCCACAGACAGATGAGTAGATAAACAAACTGGTATATACATATGATGGAAGATTATTCTGCTTTAGAAAGGAAATCCTGCCACATGCTAAAACATGAATGAACCTAGAAGACATTGTGCTAAGTGAAATAAGCCAAACCCCAAGAGACAAATACTATATGATTCCAGTATGTGAGGAATTTAAAGCATCAAATTCATGGGAACAGAAAGGAGAATGATGGTTAAAAGGAGCTGGGAAGAGGGGGAAATAGGGAGTTTTTTTAATGGCTGTAGGGTTCAGTTTTCCAAGATGAAAAAGTTCTGGAGATCTGCACAATAATATGAATATTCTCAGCACTACTGAATTGTACATTTAAAAATGGTTAAGATGGCAAATTCTACATTATGTGAGGCTTTCCCCCCTACAATTAAAAAGAAAAAGCCTCCAAATTGACACTCCTTCCTTTAAAAGGTGAAGCTAAGTCATCTCCCCTTGGATATAGATTAGATTTAGTAATTTGCATCTAGTGACTTATGTGGAAGAAGTGACAAGGTATGACTTCTAAGACTAGGTCAAAAGGGACATTACTATTTCTGCCTTATTCTCTCTCTCTCTTTTTTATTTATTATTTTTTTAAATTTTTGTTTATTTATGATAGTCACACAGGGAGAGAGAGAGAGAGGCAGAGACATAGGCAGAGGGAGAAGCAGGCTCCATGCACCGGGAGCCTGACGTGGGATTCGATCCTGGGTCTCCAGGATATCGCACCCTGGGCCAAAGGCAGGCGCCAAACCACTGCGCCACCCAGGGATCCCATCTCTCTCTTTTTTAAAGAGGGAAGTGGGTCCTTTAGCTCTAGTCGAGCCTTTACATGACTGTCACCCTGGCTGATATCTTGAATGCAAATTCACAAGATACCCTGAGCTTGAAACCCCCCCAGGTGAGCCGACTCAGAGAAACTGACATAGTAAATGTTTATACTGTGGTTAAACCATTAAATTTGGGGGTAATTTATTACACAGCAGTAAATAACTACTCCAATACATATTTTCCATTAATCTGAAGCAATGAAGATTTCTAGTGTGGTGATAGGAGGGATCCTCACCCTTTTTGTGTCAATTTGTGATTCTGCCAATGTGTCTGGAGTCTCTTCTGAAAGGAGCTCCGGGTCAGAATCGGAGGAATGCCTTATGTGAATTATCTGCAAAGCCCGGCCTTACGAATGGTATCCAGGAACTGGCTGTCCTGTAACCCGAAGGCTGCTGGATTTCTTTCAGTTCCTTTATTTTCTCTCTCTGCGGTATCAAGAAATAGGAATGCCCATGAGGTATTCTCATTGAAAGTTCAATCACATGTGAACCAGCGAGTTTAGATATCAGAGGTCATACCTCCATCTCATACTATATTCAAAGAAAGTTTTTATTCTTTGTGGAAAGAAAGTGAAAGGGCAAAATAGCAATACATCTGAGAAACATCCAAAAGGCCAAGAAGAAAGGAAAACTCAACATCATCTTGAGGTGAAAAAATGGGGGTTCATCCAGAAGTGTCGTTTGGGAAGGGTTTCTCCCCTGTTGGACTACAATACATTCTATCCTTTCCTCTTTAGTGTAGGAATCAAGCTATAAATTTGTGGAGCATGAGATTAGGAGGCAAAATCACTAATACTCTGGCTGCCTGAAGGTTGTATTGCTTCTTAGGAGTTGGAAAGGCCTACAGATATCATCTTCTCTTGTTTTAAAACGAGTTTTCTTTAAGTGAATGAAATTGCTGTACTGCCCTTATTTATGAACTCTTTGGGTAGGAAAAAGGAGCTTTCCCAGATTTCAAATTTTAATGCAGGGCCCAGTATTTAAAAAATCAAATGAATAAAGATAAAATAATACAAAATAAAGACTTGCCTTGCTTAAAAAAAAAAAAAGGAAATAGAAGCTCTCAGAATTCTAGTTTTATTTACCCAGTTCACATAGCAAGAATGCGGGAGACGAAAGCTACAAACCTAGGTTGTTTTGCTTCTGAAATCTACCCTCACTTTCTACGACACGAGGGAATTACTACCTTCATTCTAGGGATGAGGAAGCTGATTTTGGGAGAGCTTTAGTAACTTGCCCGTGGTTTTCCTGCTGGTTGGTACCAGAACTCAGATCATAAGTCTTAGTCCAATACACTTTTGCATGACTTATTATCGCTTTTCTGTTTAGATAATGTATTTTGTAAAGCTCTGGAGATATAAATATGAATAAGGTAATCAAGTAGAAAATATCCCCGCAGTGAGGAAACATGTTAGGTACATAAATTAGAATCGGTTTCTTAGGTTTCTAGTTGAGGATTTCAAATTTTAAATGAGATGGTGGTGTAAAAACTTTTTCCACTAAGTCATTAACTGTTGAGAAAATAACTATTTGTAGGAGCGAAACACACCATAATGTCTCTCTCTCTTTTTTTTTTTTACCATGATATGTTCCTGGTGATTATGGACCAGCAGCTCTGGCCAGTCCATGTGGCCTCTTTGCCCTACAACCACCCTATAACCAATACTGGTTGTAAATTAAACATTGTCACATCGCTCGAGTGGGCATCAGTATTCTGCAGCAAGGCATCCGAGGTGACCGCAGAGGACACTGAGTGGCAAACAGGAGGTTTCCACTCTAGGCCCTTGGCAGCAGACTGCAAGAGAGACCTTCATTCATGAAGTATTCTTGTTAGAAATATTTCCCCTCATTCTTCTCAAACCTTTGGATGTAACTCACAGCTCATAAGAAACCCAGGGCACAGGGCATGTGTGGGTGGCTCAGTGGGCTAAGCATCTGCCTTGGGCTCAGGTCATGATCCAGGGTCCTGGGGTGGAGCCTCACATAGGGGTCCCTGTGGGGGAGCCCCTCAGCCAGCAGAAAGTCTGTGTCGCCCTCTGCCCCTCACCCTGCTCATGCTCTCTCTCACACTCGTGCTCTCTCAAATACATAAATAAATAAATATTCAGGGGACAGAAACCAAATTAAACAACACCAGAGAGAAATAATACAGTGTGACTCGATCTATAAAACAACTGACTCAATTTCTTCTAAAGATCAATGTCATTAAAATAAAAAGGCCGGGAGGGAAAAAAAAAAAAAAAGGCTGGGAAGGACTGCTCTAAACTGAGAGAAACTAAAAGGACACACTAGCCCTTGATTGGACCTTGGAAAACAACAACAACAACAACAACAACTCCAAAGCTATACAAGATGCCTTCGGGACAAATAGAGAAATTTAGATATGCTCAGCAATTAGTCTTGGAGAATTATTATTAATTTTATTATGTGTGTGCCAATTATCAATTTATTGCCTTAGCTCCAAATCACCCTTCAGTAATCACTCTGCAATACTGGATGGACTCTTTGAGCATTTTTCTGTACAGTAAGCATGATGTTAAATTTGTCAATAGAGGGCACAGGAAAGCCATTGCTGGAGGGAGGGGGCTTCTCTTCCTGGTCTCAGAATGGTGCATTTTGCTTTTGCTCCACTTCTCCAATTGCTAAGTGGTAGATGTGTGTCTGGGGACATCTCTTGGCGACCCTGCATAGCAGTCCAGACCCTGTCACCATCCTGATGTATTTTCCCACTAAGGACACTGTGTGCTCCAGATCTCATGCCTGCCGACGCATCCAGCTTTCAGGGTGCACCTGCTCTCCAGCCTAGGCTCTTGGAGCCCTGGAGGTGGCTTCTCGCTTGCCTGGCGACTATGGACCAGCTCTGGCCTGGAAAATCCCAGAGGCTTCTCCTCATCCTTTGCTGTAAGCACACCTTCACAGTGAGGTCTGAGCCCTGCCATGTTTAAACCTCTTTTCTGAGCTGGCCCTTCCTTCCAGCCAAGAGGTGTTTGACATGTATTGCAACTACAAACCCTGGTGGATATACCTGTTTCTCTTTTTTGGTGTCACTTCCTTCAAAATGTCATCATCTGAGGTCACTCCCTTTTATACTTCACCAGTGCAGGAGGAGGGTTATGTCCCTGGTACTTGGGGACCACTGGTCTGGTCCCTTCACAATTTCACAGCAGCGACATACACTGAAGCTCATCGCTGCTGTTGGTTGGCCTTTGTATCCAGCCCCCTGCTTTTATTCCCTAAGACTGCTATATTCTCACTGGCGACCCACCATGCTTTGCTTGGCTTCAGCGGCCTTCGTTGGGAAATGCTTCTGAGCAAACCAAGAAGGCATTGAGGTGGGAGCGACAGGTCTGGAGCTTGCTCTGAAATGTCACATTTAGCTACAAGCTAATACTCCTCATTAGCATTAGTGTTCAGACTGGACCACCAGAGCTAGAGCTAGAGAAAAGACGGTGTGAAGGGGATTTGGAAACCTGACCAGTAAGAAAAGGATGGATGGGACGGCACTTAGCAGTGCGCTCATGATCGAGGTCTGAGAGATGTGAGAGGAGGCGCAACATCCCCACCTTAAAGGCGAAATAGGCTCCTTCTATTGACTTAACAATAAAGATCAGTAACATTTGTTATTTTGTTACCTTCTGAAATTTTTGGCAATAAAGTCCCTTAGAAACCCTCAAGTGAAACTGCAAGCTTGTTCAAGGGCAGAGGCCAGGGAAAGACACTTTAAGAACATACTACCTTGCAGCGAAGGAGAGAGAGGCTGGTAGAAAAGCGGGTGGAGGCGGCACAGAGCCTGGTGGAGAGCCCCGGGCCTGGCCTCCTGTTTGCAAGCAAGGCCTGTGGCGCACAACGGACGGGGCTTTGCCATCATAATTTCGTCTGTCCCTCCAGCCAACCACAGGTTCCCTCCACGGGCCTTCTCTTGTTTGGATCTGGTCCGGGGGCAGGGACTCAAACTCACAGCTGCCTCTCTTCTCCCCAACCCAATGTCCCCGGCCTCCGAATCTTCCACAGACATCTTCCTTACCTTCTGCAGACTCACTCTACATTTCCTGAGCCCTTTCTTTACCTTGATAATGACTTCGAGTCTCTTGATTCCTCTCTTTCTCCCCCCTCTTTATTATGCTTCTTTGGCATTTACACGCGTGCTTCGCCTACCAAATCTTGTCTGGAAAGTTCACCGTTTCGGAGCTACTTTAAATCTGCAGATTTTTATCTGCTTGTCACCCACACTGAACTTCATCGGTGAATTATTCCTACCGTCTCCTCTCAGTAACTATTGCTGCACCAATGGTCACTGACAGAACAGACACGAAAACATAATAACTCAGTCCATTTTATCTGTTCGGCCCTTCTCTTTCAGACCTTGCCCGCGTATATACTTAACATACACATGTGGCATTTTGAACTTACTTTTAAAGATTTTTTTTTAAATAAAAATGGGATATTATGTGCATTGCTCTTTTTTTCCCTTAAGAAGATCTCCTGGGCATCTTTCCATGTCATTACATCTACATTGCTTCATTCTTTCTTGAACAGCTGCGTAGTACTTCACTGTGTGTATGATTGTACTTCATTTTCCCAATTTCATATTTAGGTCGCTTCTCGTTTTTTGCTATTTCAAACACTGCTGCAATAAATAATCTGGTACATATATCTTTTGTGCACCTGTGTTTTTCTGCAGCACAATTTCCCAGTGGTGGAATTGCCAGTTTAATTGATCTGTGCCTTTTGAATGCTGGGAGACACTGCTCAATTGCTCTTCAGAAAAAGTTATCTCAGTTTACGCTGTTACCAAATATGAATGGGAGGGTTCTGCTCTAAATGAATGTGAGTCTTACCTGGGCTCTCAAGGCACCTGGGGGTTCTGCTATTCATTTTTCACTGGTTCTGTATTTCATTGCCTACACAACACTGCCAGGCCCCTTATACTTCTGAGACCCTTAATTTAATCCTGCCATTCTAATCTCAGGAACTGACCTAACCTTCTCTTCTGCAGTCTTGAGTGTGACTGTCATTCATTCTCTGGCTTGTTGCCTCATGATCCTGAGGTTGCTGCTGCAGCTCCGCAACTACATCTGCATTAGGAAAAAGGCGGGGGGCAGGGGGGAGACGGTGCCATTGGCATCCATTTCTTTTATCAGGAAGGAAAGCCTTCTCAGAAGGCTCCAGAAGATTTCCCCTTACTTCTTCTTAGCCATAACTGGCTCTCATGGCCATTTCTACAGCAAAAGGAAATTGGGATATTTACTATCTGGCTAAATAGAACAAAACTGTCACAAATATGTGCACCAATCTTGATTTATTGCTTGAGCCTAGACATGCCATGGCCCAGAATAAAATGAAGGTTCTGTTAGTATGGAAGAAGGGGTGAATGGCTATTGAGTTGTAATCCACAGTATTTGCCAACAATATATATTTGCTCAATACATATTTGTTGAATGCAGAGCATAAGAATAGGTCAGCAACCTGTCACCACACTGAACTGAATCTAAATCCCTGATTTATCACTTAGTTATTCAAAGTCACAGTTTAGTTCTAAGTTACAAATGTTAGATATCTGCATGCAGAACTGTATTTGTGGCCTGATGGGGGCCACAGAGTACACATCCCAGGGTTGAGTGACATTTTGTTCTCATTTGAATTCAAATCAATTTTGTCATCTCTGAGGGGCAGATGTTATGCGTCAAACAAGTGACAGATTGCAGCTTTAATTTAAACAGCAAGATTTCGTTTATAATATATTTATATTTATTGGAGAAAAAAATCCAATGATGTCACTCAAGTGTTTCTTGAACTAAAGTAAAAGATTTTTTTGTGTGTTTGTTTTGTTTTTAAATGATAAAGGAAGCAGAGGACAGCTGGATACTCACAGGTCTCATGAAAGAATGGAGATGACAGTGGTCCGCACTGCTCATTTGGATTTAAACAGCAGCACTAGTGATGGTGACGGGACTAAGGTAGGCAGTAGGGAAGACAGGAAATTCATGGTGGTAAGAGGGTGAGGTTGTGGATAGGGGTTAGGCTCATCTACCCCTTCTAGAAGGTTATGCACTATGTTGATATAGTACATAGAAAAAACAACAAAAAAGTTTTATTTATTTTTTATTTTTTTATTTTTATTTTTTTTTAACAAAATTTTTTTTCTTTTTTTTTTTAATTTTTTTTAAAATTTATTTATGATAGTCACAGAGAGAGAGAGAGAGAGAGGCAGAGACACAGGCTGAGGAAGAAGCAGGCTCCATGCACCGGGAGCCTGATGTGGGATTCGATCCCGGGTCTCCAGGATCGCACCCTGGGCCAAAGGCAGGCGCCAAACCGTTGCGCCACCCAGGGATCCCAACAAAAAATTTTTTAAAAAAAGGATTCAAAGTGCTTGTTCACTTTGAACAGGAATCTTTTTGTTAGCTGACTTTGTAACTGTATTTGTGATGACTTGGCTGCCACCCTCTTCAGCCCCAGTTTATAAAGCTAGATTTCAAGACACCTCAGTGGCTCAGTTGGTTAAGTGTCTGCCTTTGCCTCAGGTCATGATCCCAGGGTCCTGGGATGGAGCTCCGTGGTGGGTTCCCTGCACATCAAAGAGCCTACTTCACGCTCTGTCCTTCCCTACCACTTGTGCTCACTCTCTCTCTGTCTGAAATAAATAAATAAAATCTTTTAAAAAATGATGCTAGATTTCTGTTTTAGATGCTGTAGGGACCAAGGGCAAGCCGCCCCAAGATGGACCGCTCTGGCACGAGATGATTTTGAGTTAAAAAGCAATCACAACCCAGCGGACTCAGGAAAAACTCTTTACCACCTGGCCAACTGCCTCAAAAGTATGCAGACAGAGGACCTGCTCCAGGAAGAGAGCTAACACCACAGATAATATGAACTAGATATGGTGGACAGGGAAGAAAAACCAGTGAATTTTACCTTTTTAAAAATCACTATAAGAGAACTCACAAACCCAAAACAGGACTCAGCGGCCCAAGTAAATGAGTGGAGTGGATGAGGTGGACACTGCCATGGTTAACTGACAGTGATTCTAAATTTTTGCTATCAGAAATACTTCTGATGAGTAGTTTTGTAACTCAAGTTATTTTTCCCATTTTAGGAGATGTCCTTAGGACAGATCTCAAGAACTATACTTAGAAGATTAAAAAAAAAAAAGCAAAATTTAAGAAACTTTTAACATACATTGCCAGATTTGTGTACCCAAAAGGGACCATGGCAGCCCGGGGATGTGCCCATAGTTCTCCAATCACAGAGGGCAGAGGAGAGCAGGGCACCCATGGCCACGGCTCCATGGGCTACTCCTAGCCAATGAGCTGGCGCCATGGAGATGCTAAAGCAGGCCTGTTTCTGGAAGACACTGGCCTCCTCTGAGGGTGCCAGTGGAAGGAGGACCTCCCAAGACCTTGCTGACCCTTCCTGTAGGCAGCCAGGCAGTCCAGATGTTCACACCAGCCAGGCTTCCTTCCCTTTGTCTGAAGTCAGAAGGCCACATGCTCCAGTTGCTCCCAACCTTCCTTGCTCTCTCTCTGCTTTGCCTCACAGGACATGCCCCCGAGAAGATTCCTGTACCCTTCACCCAGGCCTGCTGTGTGCTTCTCTTAAGACCCATATACACACAGTTGTATTTGTTTCCATTTATTTCTGCAAGTAATCTACAGGAGTTTTTGTGGCTTTTTTCTCCACATTTGACAGTTTTATTTATTTATTTATTTTTTATTTATTATTTTATTTTATTTTATTTTATTTTATTTTTTTTAAAAAAAGACACATTTATTTAGCGTCATGATCAGACTATTACATTTAGCAATCAACAGCATGGGTGCAAAAAAAAAATCTACATTAAAACCCTTTGTTGGAATGCTTTACACTTTCCACAGAACAGAAACTAAAATAACCTGTTATACAATTAGTCACAAATACAGTCCTCGAGTTTTTTGCCCATACACATGAGTATTGTCTAAAACATGTCTTCTTTGTAGCAGCTAGGCCCTGCCACCACTGTGCTTGGCTGAGTTCACAAATCTGTTGTAACCTGTAGCTTCCCTGTCACTTCTCTGGCTCTCCTCTCCTGCTAAGCTTTGTTTCCTGGCAGTAATTAAAACCTTCTGCCACTGCCATAGCTGCTGCTGCTGCTGGAACCGCCATAGCCACCTTGGTTTCGTGGTTTGGCAAAGTATTGGCCTCCACCACCATAGGGGCCAGAGCTTCTGCCTCCAAAATTTCCTCCTTTCATGGGTCCAAAATTTGAGGATTGATTGTTGTAATTGCCAAAATCGTTATAGCTTCCGCCACCTCCAAAGTTGCTTCCGTCGTTACCAAATCCGTTATAGCCATCCCCACTGCCACCGTATCCACCACCACCTCGACTGCCACCGAAGCCACCTCGGCCACTGAAGTTCCCTCACGGCCAAAGTTGTCATTCCCACCAAAACCACCTCCACGACCACCACCAAAGTTTCCAGAACCACTTTGGCCTCTTGGGCTGGACGAAGCACCAGCCATCTCTTGCTTTGATAGGGCTTTCCTTACTTCACAGTTGTGGCCATTCACAGGATGGTATTTTTGAATGACAATCTTGTCTACAGAGTCGTGGTCGTCAAAGGTCACAAAAGCAAAACCTCTCTTTTTGCCACTGCCTCGGTCAGTCATGATCTCAATCACTTCAATTTTCCCATACTGTTCAAAATAATCTCTTAGATGATGTTCTTCAGTGTCTTCTTTAATGCCACCGACAAAAATCTTTTTCACAGTTCAGTGGGCCCCGGGTCTTTGAGAATCCTCTCGGGAGCAGCCCTCTTTGGTTCCACGACTCTCGCGTCCACCTTGTGCGCGGGGCGTTCATGGCCGGGTCCACCTCCTCCACGGTGGCACCTGACGAACCCAAAGCCTCTGGAGCGCTTGGCGTTGGGGTCTCTCATTACCACACAGCCCGTAAGCGTCCCCCATTGCTCAAAATGGCTCCTCAGACTCTCATCGGTCGTTTGGAAGCTCAAACCTCCGACGAAGAGCTTCCGCAGCTGCTCGGGCTCTTTGGGAGACTCTGACTTAGACATGACGGCGGTGGGAGGGGAGACTTTAACGATGCTTACTCGGCGGCGTCCAGGGGCAGAAAGACATTTGACAGTTTTAAAATTTTTCCTACTTTGAAATATGAAGAGGAGCGTCTTCCTTTAATTTGCATTTTTACTCTTTAAAAGATCTATTTCTTAAGGGTTTATTTATTTTAGAGACAGAGAGTGGGGGGAGGGGCAGAGGGAGAATCTACAGCAGACGCCCCAACTTGGGGCTCCATCTCACCACCCTGAGATCATGACCCAAGCTGAAACCAAGAGGTGGGCACTCCATCAAATGAGCCACCGAGGCATCCCTAAAAACTTATTTATTTTAAAGAGGAAGGAAGGGAGGCAGGGAGGGAGGGAAGGAGAGAGAGAGAGAGAGAGACAGCACATGAGAGGTACAGGGAGAGGGAGAGAGAGAGAATCTCAAGCAGACTCCTCACTGAATGCAGAGCCCTATGCAGGGCTTGATCTCAGGACCCTGAGATCATAACCTGAGCAGAAATCAAGAGTGGATTCTTAACTGACTGAGCCAACAGGACATTCCCAATTTGCATCTTTAAATAGTGAAATTTTACATTTTTGGCACATGCTTTCTAGCCACTTGGATACTCTTACCTGTAAATGTTCCTTGAGGAGTCCATGGAAACATAGCAGTCACTTTGAAACAGTCACCTTTGAAGGGTATGTGGTCTCCCTTGGTTTTCCTATACTAGGGTTGCCAGCACTCAGCAGATTTTAACAGGAAGGTTCCATCAGCTGCTACCCTTGCAAAGGTCTGACACATGACTGCAGTGTGAGCTCCAGGCCGGGGACAGGAAGGCAGCCCAGACGGTTCCTCTTGCAAAATATGAAGAGCTAATCCTGTGTTGCAGCACAGGGTCCCACACAGCCTCCCCTGTGGGAAGGAGAAGAGACTAACATTTATAGAGCAACCTGCTGTGTGCCAGGTACTTCCTTTCTCTCATTTAACCTTACATAGTAGGTATCATTTTCAATATGCTACAGATGAAGAAAATGATGTTCAGAGAATTGCCCAAGTTACACTTAAAGGCAAACTTTAAGTTACACTTAAACTTCACCTAAGTGAAGTTGCCCACTTTCTTTCACTACATCAAACTCCTGAGGCTCCTTTGACCTCAAACGTTTTACATCATTCATGTGGTTTTTCTAAACTTTGTGTTATGTTGCACAGCTTTTGCTTACCTAGACTGTAAGTTCGCATCCTCAATATATAGTAATGAATTGATGCTGATGATGACTTAGGCTGATTTTCTGGAATTTGAGTTAGCTGAAGAATCACCCATAGCTCCCCCTTAAAAGTGGACACCCATAGTTAAAAGTGGAGATGTGTAGCACTCATGTATCAACCCTTAAAAGGGATATCTTCTGAAATGAGATTAAAAAAACAACCAAAAAATCCTGCCTCCAAAAAATCACCAACCAGTGAGAAGGAAAGCAGAAACACAACCCAAATCCTTAGACAAATAGGACAATTTTTAAAAAATAAAATATGACACTATTCAACTCTCAAACCAAAGGATTTCAAGGATAAAGGAATCAAGCTCTAGGTGGAACCTCAATTATGTGCAGGGTCATGAAAAGACACCATTGGTTGGCCTTGTCTCTTCCCAATTTGAATATCTGAGCACTCTAAGTTCTCATTCTCCCGCTCATGCCCCCTTGGTATCATATGATGAGTTAATAAGGAGAAAATATTATTGCATTCTCAGCTTTCACATCCCTAATAAAGCCTATATTTCAAAGCTGTTATGGAACTTCACACAGAATCCATGTTTAAAGACAAATTAAATACATAAAAAACTAAGGGAGACAGCAAAGTTTAGTTACCTGAGAAACAGCTACTAAATGAATCTCTTCAGTTAGGAACACAAGATAAAAATGAAAAAACTCACTATGCTTTTGCTTTCAATTTTACTTTAGGCCTTATTCAATAACCCTTTTGGCAAGAAATGTACATGTATAATTTAAAGCCATCCTGATCAGAATGTGTTATAATAACTTGACTATGTAAAAAATTTGTCTTTTTTGCTACTGTCATGGAGCTCATCTTTCTGCCAGCTTCAGTAGAGTGGTTTAGGTTAGAGGGCAGTGCTATCTTATTCTATCTTGAATACAGGTAATCAAAGTTGCGGATGGTGACAAGCATCCTGAAGACTTATGCTGCCTGGCTATGCCCCTCTGGTACACGGGCGTCTTGGGTGAGCAACAGCTTCCCTTAGCTAGGTGACAGGTGGCCAGGAGAACACGTCGCTTAATTACCCCTCCTTGAGATTTTTCTTCTCCTTTTCCCCCCACCCCCCAATGTGTTGTTGCTGAGGACAGCTGTCATCTTCTGCTTTTGTCTTACCTTGTCCACTAACCGGCCTAACTCATTACCTTGAATCCCACCTCCTGTGCTATCTTTAGCTTCCTATCCCTTTTCTTTAGGAATTCCATACCTCGTTGGTTCTCATTGTCACAGCTTCTGAAATGAAATAGGATAAGCTAAAAGACACCAGCTTTGCTTTAGAAACTGGGTGAATCAGAATTTCTCCTCTGCGTAACGAAATCGTGTATAATTTATTACCATAGTGTGACTTTGTGAGGGTCGACGTTAGCAAGAAGAGACAGGGGATGCAAAAAGTTGTGAATCGCAGAGGCTCCTACCCCTTGGCTACTAGATCAGGTCCTGTTCCTACTATTTGACCGTGTTCCTTCCCTCCGAATCACATGGATGGCATTTTCCTCTTTGGGGATTTTCTGAAAGTGAAAGCAATCATCTCAATCACTGTCATTCAAACACGATGAGATCTGAGGATGGTTGTTGCAAGAGTTATGCCAGCTGGGCCAAGCAAATGTAGCTGGCATGCCGCACAAGCATGATATGTGGATTGTGATCAGAATACAACTTTTTTTTTTTTTTCCCTTTCCTACTGCTTCTCTAAACTCTGTTCAGTGGGGAATAATCTTTCCCTAATCATGGCTGAGAACTACCAAGCCAGTGATTTTTGTACTCCCTCACAAGGAATAGATATCCTATAGTTATTTTAAATCTCAACCAGAGATGTGCTTTACAATTGGAAAGTCCAGGTCAGTGATATCAAAACTGCACCCCTGCTGATGGCTTTTCCCTCCTTTCCCCAGACAGATCTGTTCTTTCCTGGAAGTCCTCAGTGGTGAAGGGTGTGGTCCATCAGCTCTCTAGCCTCTGGCACTGGCAAGAAGCCCAGGAAGCAAGGGACACACTGGTGTAGCAAAGTTCTTATTTGGCTATGGGGTTCCCATGCCCTCTAGGCCCAGTGGGTAGTCAGTGCTAGCATCCCTGTGTAGACCTGATAGATGGTTACTCCACATTCTTATTTCTCTTTGTAGGCTTTTGAGAGGGGATCCTACTGGGTGTCTCTCCTCCAGGTCTTACCTGGAAAGGAGTGCCTTTCTTTCAGGTGATTTCCTACGACTCTTCTTAATTATTGTGTATCAGGTGCTAAGTCTCTGGCCTCTTCTTGAGATCTCTCGACACCTCTGGGTGCACCTACTGGACAAAAAGCCTACACCCGCTCTTCTCTACCTGGATGTTGTTGGCCTTAAAAAAAACAAAAACAAAAACAAAACATGCTGGTTATTTTTACCAGAAAAAAATGGATTTATTTGAGACTAGCAGAGAATTGTAATCTGGGACAAGCAAGCTACAGCAAAACCATAGGCAAGCCCAGAGAACACAGGAGAGGAGTGCTCTTTTGTAAAAGGAAAAGGGGAAGTTGAGAAAGCTGTTACAAACAAAATGTCCACTGGAGTAAACTGGAAGTTGGAAGTATAGTGGCTTCTCATTGGTTGAGTTGTGAGTCTCTTGTGAGTAGGGCTGCTGGGAAGATGGGAGGAAGGGGAGGAAGTAAGGCTCTCTTCCTCCTGTGGGTAGTAAAGCAGTATCCACATACAACGGGCGTCTCTTCCTGTTGGGTCTGCAATTGAAGTTCAGTGGTAGGCTGAGAGGTCCCCCTGCCAAATCTTTTGACTCCATTTTAGTGAGGTTTCCCATTAACCATTTTCACAATTCCCCCTTTTTGATTAAGATCTTTCTTTGAAAGTATCACTGATCAATAGTCAGACTCTTTATATTTAGTGGTTTTGTTCCTCAGTGCCAGGAAGGACCTTCACTAGTTGTCCTGTTCTTTGGTGGAGAGAAAGCACAAAGTAGTTGGAAACCACTTAAAGCCACATATGAAGAACAAGGAAGGTTAGGAGGGAGAAACTCTCAGGTACGTCCCATCTAAAGTCTATCTTTTCTCAAGGTGGTAAGTGTTGGAGATCATCTCAAATCACTGAGCCAGCATTATCTTGCTGAGTATGTCGTTTTTAAAAAGTTCCATAGTCAATAAAGTATAAAACTTAAAATAATAATACAACACAGAAGTAATGTAACAATTCCAAGTTATGTGACCATACTAAACCAGGACTCTACGTCTGAAAGTATGCAACTGAAATATTCCTTGGCACTTAACTTTGAATTAGGTGAGAAAAGTTCTCTCCATGAAGGTATACCCAGAGTTATGTATGTCACCTGGAAGTCTCAGTTTAAAGCAGCCATGAAAGCAAAATTGTGGATACTGCTAGAGTGCATTGATAGAATGAACTGTGTGCATTTGAGAAGATATAGTACAGATATAAATATGAAGCAATAGCTAATGAGCTTTTTGCAAAATGGTGCAACTTTAAAAATGGTTTAAAACAGTATTGCTCTGTCAAAAGAACTCTGTGGAACCAAATGTATTATTGGTAAAATAGCCTACAATGTTGCACATTCAGACCATGAATTGGGTAAGAATCCAAAGTTAGTTAATAGTTCAGATGAAAGAAAACTCTTGTAAATTCTGAACCTTCTAACCCGTCAGAAAAAGCAAGTGAAACATTAATTTGTCCCAGGATCATGATGGGGCTGTTTCCAAAAGGCCAAAACTCTTCAAAAGAAGAGTTTTCCCCAGTTTGCAAGGACTTGAGAAATGCAGACAAGAGCCCTGGCTTTCTGTGAAAGAAAGAAAAGAAGCAACAAGGAGAGAAAGGTACACAGATCTGGTCTGCACATGTTGGAAAAGTGGTCTTGTCAGATGTCATCTGCTTCAATTCCAGGAAATCTTTACTTTCAGGTCACCAGATGGTGTGCAGATCTAATCAGGATTTGGTACTTTCTTTAGATGTATCATGTGAATCCAAGAGTCTATTCTCTGGAGTTTGGCAGCATAAGTGTTGGTTTGCAGTTCCTGATATGGGTCTTTCCAGCAAGGCTGAAGAGTCTTTTCAGAGGAGTCTTTTCCAACAGATGAAAAATCCAGGCTGCAAGGTGTGATACATACGGTTGTTATCTCCTGGGAGTTCACTGTGAAAAGACTGCTCTACCAAAGCATGATTATTTTTAATGGAAACAATTAGGCCTTTACACTATTGAAGTATATCTCCTTTTATTAACTGTGGATCAGACAGGCAGGAGCCAAGTGCGATGGACATCCTCTGAGTATCTCAAAGGTTGAGAGTGCATGAGTTCCCAACAGGATGGGTGATGGGACAATAGTAATGCTTTAGGCCAAGGTATTTGGAAAATTCCTACAAATGCTGCCAGTTGAGTCTTAACAGTACTGTTAGTGTGTGTGACTGAGGATTAGAGATAATATGCACAGTGAAAATGGTGTAAAACTGGCCAGTAGGTCAGAACTGAAGCACCTGATGGGTTCCCCAATCACTATGAAGTTCAAGAGCACTTCCCCAGGTGGGATAATCTTTTCTAATGGAAAAAGCACTGGTTTGTCTATAAGAGAAAGCTTTGATCCAGTGAGAAAATGTACAAACTATGACTAAAACATATTTACCCATGAGAGGGGTAAGTTGTATAAAACCCATTTGTATAAACTGGTTTCCCTGGGTTATACTTTGGGCAGATGGGTCAAGCGAGTTAGGCACTTTCTGCAGCCTTATTAACTTTTCCCCACCAATATTGGCTCATAAATGTTATCATTCTGTCAGTAAACCAATGGTTTAATGTATGCATAGTTGGTAAGTATTGAGAATTTTAGAATTTCTGAAAGGGCCAAATTGTTATTTGGTCCCAACCAGAGTTCTCTTTTTATCAAGCCAACAATCATTAGATTTTTAGTACTGGCTTTCCTTCTCTTGGGTCAATTTTTCCAAAATTATTATCTGGGAGAATGTCCCTTTGGATCATGACAGAAGTCTGGCTATTGGTTTCGAGAGCAGCATTTTTGTGGAAATATCAAGAAGGTGAATGACTTTGGCCCCCAGAAAGCTAAGTTTGGAATGCCCAGGACCCTAGAGCAGTCAATAAAAGCAGAGTGGCTAGAGCAGCCAGAGTATGGCATCTGATACATTTTGGACGTAAAAACCACTTATAATTTTTATTCTCATTACATGTAAAGATACTTCATTGTTTCCATAATATTTCAAAGTCATGAACAACCCCAAAGGTATACCAACTATTGCTGTAAATGTCTGTAGTTTTATCCTCCACTAAAGCACAAATTTGAGTAAAAACTCAGCCCATTAAATTGAAGTAGCCAAAATGTAAAGGTATTGTTTAGGGGCTTCAAAAGGGGTTGCAACAGCATAGTCACCACCATATTTACCATTTTCATCCTTTAAATAAGAACCATCAGTACACCATGAAAATCTGCATTAGTTAGAGGAATTCTGAGTCCAAATGTAGTCCTTATTTCAAGATTATATGCTCTGCTCCTGGTATCTAATCTGAGTTTGAACAAACTTATAATTCTCTTTGGACACTTCCTGTCCCTTTAAGGCCAGAAGTTTTAACAGGTGGATGCTGTCTTACCAAAAAGGGGTTTAAGAAAGGGGAGCAGAAAAGCAAATCATCTGTGCATTGCAACACAGTAGAGCCTGATGAAAACCTGCTATCATCCAAATCAGGTTCTAAGGTTTGTGAAAAGTCAGGACCCTTTGTGAAACTGTAGGACATTACTGTCCAGGCATACTTTCATTCTTCCCAAGTTAAAGCAAAAAAGATATTGGCTATTCTTATCAACTGGAATACTACAACTGCATTGCGTGGATCAATTACAGTGAAAATTTTGCTTTTAGTGCAAAAGGATATTGGTAGTACACAGGAGCTGGGAATGACAGAGTGCCGAGGGGTTACAGTATTCTTTGCTGCTTGGAGGCTCTGGACAAAACTCCATCCTTTGCCATTGGGTTTTTTTTTTACAGGTAAAACAGGTGTATTACAAGGACTAGTAGGGAGGCTCTGAGCCTTGAAGGGCTTCTTTATTTACAGGGTATTGATTCATTCTGGAGAGAGGTTTTGAGGGATCTCTTTGAAACTTGGTGGGGGAATGCGCTCAGGATTCTGCTGATATCAATTGAAAATTTTGCATAAAGAGGATGGTGGCTGATCCAAGAGGAAGAAATGACCAGTGTCCCCAGACTCAGTTATAGTGCTGTCAGAGATAGAGCACAGAAAAGATGCCGAAGAGCATTTATTTCCCCTGGTTGGCTATTTTGATTACTATTGTCAAATTCTAGAATTATTTCCTCCTTTTGGGAGAAAGAAATTCTGGCCTGATATTTTTCTAAGACACCTCAGCTCAATAAATGAATAGAGGCAGAAGAACCAAGGGGAAAATGGTGTGTATCTCTCAGAAGGTTCAGACAGAAGGAACTAGTTTCAGAGGCAGGAACCTACTGAGGTTTATTAGAGACCCTAACTATCTGAACTGTTTTTATCCTCCAGAGCAGGGGCCGCTTTAGAGCAGTGGGGTTGAGCCCCCAGAGTGTATCTCAGGTGTCAAGAAGGACACAGAGAGATTAATTTTCAATCTGGAGAGCTGAGCTGATTGAGAGGGAGTAGTGGGAAGAGCCCCTGTTCAGGCTCTGACATTGGGAACTTGGGGAGTTCACTGGAAAGACTGACTAGGGGACCAAAGGCACCTACCTGGTGCATATAAATTTGTTAATCTTTTTTTTTTTTAATTCGCTGACTCTTTGCAATAATACCCTAAACTAGAAGGTTTTTAGTTTGGTTTGGGGGCTTTCATTTGCTAGAGTTGAAAACAGAATTTTATCGATCTTTGTTTTAAGCGACTCAGTTAGGTTGTGAGCCGGCCAGTTTGCCATATTAACTAAATCTGGAGTAGTTTCCCAATCTATCCCAGTCCTTTTAATTAAAAGTGAAGGATCCTAGTTAAGCCTGTTAATAGACATAGAAATAAATGCTAGTGGGGTGTATCCAACAGGTAAAGGAAGGCCAGAATCCTTCTTAAAGACAAACTGGAGTCAATCATAATAGTTATTAACAAGTTCATCAAACTTTTGTGAGCAAGCCTGAATTCTGTTTGAAGCAGCAGGCTTGGGAAAAGCTATGGTAACTGCTTGGTGAAGATTTCCAGTGAGTGCTCTACCATCTTGACAAAAGTTAGGGATTTGCTTCTCAAAATCTCCTTCAGGATGTTCCTTTTCAGCTGTTTTCATCCAGTGTTTGGCCTGGTCCTCACCAATAAGCATGTGGACTGATAGAAATCTGAGAAACCAAACTGGTTAGTGCAAACAGCAATGGTAAATTCTTCAACAAATCTCTGGGGGGTCCTCAGTCACTTGGAAAACCCTTTGACTATGGCTTATAGTTTGGCCCTAGTCCTAGGAACAACAGAAGCTTGAGGTTTATTGAGATCCTCAGAAGACTTAGCTTTAAAGAGGCAGGTTTTAATAGGGTCAGGAGAGGAGGGAGCAGGGAGAGATATGGAGGAAAAGAGAAGTTCAGGAGAGGGAATACGGGGAAAGAGCACTGGAGAAGGGGTCTGAGCACAAGGTGTCTGCCAACAAAGAAAATGGAGGAGGGAAAAAAGAGGACCCATTTTGATTCCTTTCAATTTGTCTATTTGCCTCAGTTGGTTTAGAAATTGTATTTTGCAAGGAGGCAAACTTAGAACCCTGAAAGCACCTAGAAGCTTCAAGGTGCTTCAAGGTACTGTCACACTGGGCATCCCATTCAGTTTTTTTTTTGTATGTTTGTTTTAGAACTGTGGCTTTCTAATTTAATTATGGGTAAAACAAGTTTGGGGAGACCAAAAGTTCCCTAAAATGGCCATTGAAGTTCTAACTTTTGGTTGAGTCAGTTCACTTAATTATAAATGTCCATGCAGAGGGGCCATAGTTTTTGCACATAAACCCAGCCAGAGGCCCAGTGAGGGTCAGGAGGGGGCCAATCAAAGTATTTTAGTGACTGAAATCCCATTTCTTAGAGATTTTTCTCTAGACCAGAGAGAAATTCCTAAACACCAGTTTCAACAGGATTAGCATGGTTCCAGAAAGAATCAGACCAAAGGCTGGCACAGTTCCATCAAGTACAGTCCAATTTCAAAATGGAGACAGAATGAAGGCCAGAGGAGTGCTCTCAGAGATAAAAACATCACCAGAGCCTTAAAAGAGGTCCTCAATAAAGCCCAAAGAGTTAACACACAAATCGTGGAGCTTGAAATCTGGGGAAACCTCACTCTCAAACCCCAAAGTCGGGAAGAAAGCAGTGAACCCACCTGGCTCTGTAGGTAGAGTCATCTGTTTGCTTACCAGCCTTGGAGTTGTTGGGGGTCTCCTCTGGATCCCACCTCTGATCATCAAGTAATGTTAACCTTAAAAGTAAGACAGCTAGTTATTTTTTTTAATTTAAATTCAATTTGCCAACATATAGTATATCATTAGTTTTGGATGTAGTTTTCAATAATTCATCCGTTGCATGTAACACACAGTGCTTATCACATCACATGCCCTCCTTAATGCCCATCACCCAGTTAAACCATCCCATCACCTCCCCTCCAGCAAACTTCAGTTTGTTTCCCAAAGTTTAAGAATCCTCCTTAATGCCCATCACCCAGTTAAACCATCCCATCACCTCCCCTCCAGCAACCTTCAGTTTGTTTCCCAAAGTTTAAGAATCCCTCATGGTTTGCCTTCCTCTGATTTTTTTCCCATTCAAAAACTGCTAGTTATTTTATCAGCAAAGATGAGTTTATTAAGGAACAGCAGAGAATTTCAATCCAAAACATGGATGCTATAGCAAAACCACAGTCAAATCCAGAGAACACAGGAAAGGAGTGTTCTTTTGTAAAGAAAGGAAAAGGGGAAATTGGGAAAGCTGTTACAAACAAAAAGTCCATTGGACAAAATCAGGAATTGGAAGTATAGTGGCTTCTCATTGGCTAAGTTGTGAGTCACTGATGGGCGGGGCTGTGGGGAGGGGAGAGAGGGTGCAGAGATGAGGAAGTAAGCCTCTACTCCTCCTTTAGGGTGGTAAAGCAGTATCCCTGTGCATGGTCCATCTCTCCCTGTTGGGTTTGCAACTGAGGATGAGTGGTAGTGTGACAGCTCCCCTTGCTGAGTCTTTTGATTCCAGAGGTGTCAACCTCTGGGAGATCAGGATCATTCCATTGCCAAAAGCCTTTCCTGGAACCCCCACTCAAGGAGTGGGTTTGTCAGTCAGCCCTTCTGCTCTCTAAGTGGAAGCGAGCCAGTTGTCAAACCCACTCCATGGTCCACACTAGCTTTATCAGATTCAGGCACCAGCTGTCAGTGTCCCCTGGTTCAGACAACACATTTCAAAGCTCTCTGGGAGGTTCCCTTGAAGCCCTCCTCACTCCTTGAAGTAGGAGGTTATACATCTTATGTCTTCCCTGAAGGGGAAGCTGGGACTCACAGCAAGAAAACCTCTGTCTTCAAATAAATCTTTTTACCAAACTCTTTAATCCCTTTCTCTGAGCCCCTTCTGTATCTGTAATGTCATTGATGGGTCCTGTATTAGGCTCTCCAGAGAAACAGAATCAATAGGGTGTATTAGAACACACACACACACACACACACACACACACACACACACACACACGATCTCTGATACTCACACCACCCTCTCTCCCTTCACTGACATCAGGCGGCATCAAGGTCTGATGGCTCTCTCAGACTTCCTTGGCTCTCTCTCCATTTTTTTTCTCAGGACATTCCCCTAATAAAATTCTTATACGTTTAATCTAGTCTTGGCATCTGCTTCTCTAAAGACCCAGACAAACACAGTTATATTTGTTTCTACTTATTCCCCCAAGTAATCTACAAGAGTGTTTTGCTTCATCTTTGTCAGCATTTGATAGTTTCAAACTCTATGACTTTGAAAAATGCAGGAGGTGTGAAAAGAGAAGCCTCAGATCCTACATTAGGAGGATGAGATGGATTTCCTGCATTTCCAGTGGGAAACTGGAATACATTTTTCCTTTGGAATTTTATTTATAAATATCACCCATATTCTAATTTATTTATTGCTAGCATAGAATCCTATTTAAGACTCATTATGGTTAATGAGTGGTATATGGTGGTATATGGGCTGGTTTCAGGTTCTACGTACCTGGATGATATTATTTTGGGAAAAAGCATTTAAAATTCCATAGAGTTGGCTCATAACTGCATATGTACACACAGTCTCAGCTGGGGGTGGCCTGTATTTATATTTAGTCTATAAATGTGGTAGAGTATAAAACATAGGCAAGAAATCAATATCATAACAAACTAAAGGGAAAAAATGAAGTGTGATCATTGAGATACTTCTTAGCAGCAACTTGATATGCCAGTGAATTTCTATCTGTGTAAGTGGAGAGGCATTTGGTTCAAGCAAAATCCTACAGAGACCCAGAATGTAAAATAGATAAAAAGCAACACTGCTGTGGCTTCAGGAGAGACAGAAGTTGGAGCTGGTGTGCTCAGTCCACCCTACCTATATGACAGCTGCAGGAGAGCTCCCTGGATCCTCTGGGTCTACAGAGCACAGTATGAAACCAGTGTTATATAACACTGTGTCTTCGCTTGCTAAATAGATCCAACAGTCATGCTCAAACACATCCTGGATGTTATGGAAGCATAGCAGGCAGTAGCCAGAAATGATAATAAATTTTAAAAAATTAATTCTAGCGTAACTAACATAGAGTGTTATATTAGTTTCAGGTGTACAATATAGTAATTCAACAATTCTATACAGTACTCAGTGCTAATCACAATAAGTGTACTTTTAATCCTCTACATCTATTTCATCCATCCCACACTCCTCCCCTCTGTAACAATTGGTTTGTTCCCTAGAGTTAAGAGTCTGTTTCTTGGGTTGTCTATTTTTTTCTTTGTTTTGTTTCTTAAATTCCATGTAAGAGTGAAATCATATGGTATTTATTTTTCCCCGACTGGCTTATTTCACTTAGCATTATAATCTCTAGATTCATCCATGTTACTGCAAATGGCAAGATTTCATCCTTTTTTATGCCTGAGTAAACCTCTGTTGTATATATACCACATCTTCTTTATCCATTTATCTATGGATAATGGAAATAAAACTACAGAAAACATAGAGGGGCATATATCTTTTAAAATTAGTGTTTTTGTATTCTTTGGGTAATGTCCAGTAGTGGAATTACTGAATCATATAATTCTATTTTTAAAATTTTTAGAAAAGTAAACGCCACATCCAACCTGGAGCCTAATGTGGAGCTTGAACTCACAACCCTGAGATCAAGACCTGGGCTGAGATCAAGAGTCGGACGGTTAACTGACTGAGCCACCCAGGTGCCCCTCTATTCTTAAGTTTTTGAGGAAGCTCAATACTGTTTTCCAGAGCGGCTGTTTGCAATCCCACCAACAGCACATGAGGGCTCCTTTTTCTCCACATCCTCGCCAACACTTGTTCTTTCTTGTTTTTGATTTTAGCCATTCTGACAGGTGTGAGGTGATATCTCATTATGGTTTTGATTTGCATTCCTCTGATGATTACTGATATTGAGCATCTTTTCATGTGTCTGTAAACCCTTTGTATGTCTTCTTCAAAGAAATGTCTGTTCATGTCTTCTGCCCATTTTAATCAGATTATTTGGGTTTTTGGTGCTGAGTTGTGTAATTTCTTTACATATTTTTATACTAACTATATTGGATATGCCAATTGCAAATATCTTCTCCCTTTCAGTAGGTTGGTTTTAGTTTTGTTGATTATTTCCTTTGCTGTACAGAAGCTTCTTATTTTGATGTAGTCTCAATAATTTACTTTTGCTTTTGTTTCCCTTGCCTGAGGAGACATACCTAGAAAAATGTCGCTGTGGCCAGTGTCACATTGCTACCTATGCTCTCCTCTAGGATTTTTACAGTTTCGGGTCTCACATATAGGTCTTTAACCCATTTTTAGTTTATTTTGGTGTATCATGTAAGAAAGTAGACTAGTTTCGTTCTTTCCTGTAGCTGTCCAGTTTTCCCAACACCGTTTGTTGAAGAGACTGTCTTTTTCCCATTACATACTCTAGTGTCCTTTGTAAAAAATTAATTAACCATATAATTGTAGATTTGTTTCTGGGTTTTCTATCCTGTTCCATTGATCTACATGTATGTCTTTGTACTAAGTACCATGCTATTTTGATTACTACTGCTTTTTAGAGTATCTTGAAATCTGGAGTTGTGATACCTTCAGGTTTGTTCTTCTTTTTCAAGATTGCTTTGGCTATTCAGGGTCATTTGTGGTTCCACACACATTTTGGGATTATTTGTTTTAGTTCTGTGAAAAATGCTATTGGTATTTGGTAGGAATTACATTCAATCTGTAGATTACTTTGGGTACTATAGACATTTCAACAATATTTGTTCTCCCAATCCATGAGCATGGAATATCTTTCCATTTGTTTGTGTCATCTTTAATTTCTTTTATCAATACTTTATAGTTCCAGAGTACAGATCTTTCACTTCCTTAGTTAAGTTTATTCCTAGGTATTTTACTATTTTTGGTACAATTTTAGGTGGGATTATTATTTCTTTTTTCTGCTACTTCATTATTAGTGTCCCAAAACGCAACAAACTTCTGTATATTGATTATGTATTCTGTGACCTTTCTGAATTCATTTATGAGCTCTAGAGGCTTTTTAGTGGAGTCTTTAGGGTTTTCTATATATAGTATCTTGTCATATGCAAATAGTGAAAGTTTTATTTCTTCCTTACAAATTTGGATGCCTTTTCCTTCTTTTTCTTGTCTGACTGCTGTGTCTAGGACTTCCAGTATTATGTTGAATAGAAGTGGTGAGAGTGGACATCCTTGTCTTGTTCTTGATCCTAGGGGAAGGGTTCTCAGGTTTTCTCCATTAAGTATTGGTATTATTTTAAACATATCATAACTAATCTGTAAAATCTTCCTAAATCAGATGCCATACCCTCTTGGCCTTAAGATTCATTTATTGCTTTTCCCTGCTCTGCTTTGTTACTCAAAAGATGCATCCCTGAAGGCTAGTTTCTCAGGTTCTTGTGACAGCTGGTTTCTTTTGGGTTTGGCCAACAAGAAGCCAAGGCAGGAGATTGTAGACAGAGAGGGAAGGAGAAGGGGCAGGGTATTTCTCCTCCCTTCTCCCTGGCCCCAGCCCGCTCACTCATCCTCTACCCACTTTGGGTGAGATCATGTCTCCTCTGTGACTCCAATTCTCCTAGACTTCTCTGCTATGGGCTTAGCCTCCACTGATACCAAAAAACTAAGAAATATTTATGAAAGAAAATGTTAAAACTGAGAAAACTCTGTCCAGGGAATATATTCCCCCCTGAGAATTGGAAAGGGGGAGAAACATTTTTCTATTTTTAGTAGAATACTCATCTCCTAAAGAAGCATGGTATGAAAATCATGGCACCACTACAGCAAATTTAATATTTGATTTTGAGAGTCTTTGAATTATAATCAAACCTGTCTTGAGGATCATTTCAGTTGGAATCTGGGGCTATTTTGAATCTCTCTCCATAACAGTAGTGATCTGGAGAGATGCCCCAGAAATAAATGATCCTATAGGGCTGCTTTAGCCCTTTCTCTGTCATCCAGCATTCCTTACCTGGGAAATAAAGTACATGATGATTCTCTGAAATGCTTATAGTATTTGCTTATAGTATTAAAGTATTCCATCTTTGTTTCCTCCCCTTGTTTATATATGAGATCTATATTAATTTGATCTCTTGATTCTGTAAAGGGCAGGGACTAAAACACATTTTGCTTAATGTCTTAAGACATAGACAGCTTGTAAGAAGAAGGTAGGAAGGCATTGGACTTCTGAGAAAATGGGGGCAAACAAAAGGGAAAGATTGTAGCCACTGGATGAGGAAGGACTTTCTCCTCCTCTTTCCTTATTCTGATTGTCATTTGAGAAGTTGACTAGAAAGACCCTATGCTAGCTCCTTTGGCATCAATAAAATCTAAGATTCTGTGAAATGGACTTTTGTTTATCTACTTATAACTTAACTAATGACCTCAAAGGTCACATCTGTTGAGCAGGTAGTCCTGGCCGTCATAATAGGGGATTTTGTACATCAAAACAAAGCAAAACAAAACAACAACAACAAAAAAACTACTCTTGGGACTAGATCATCTATATTTAACTGATGAAAATTAGAGGAAAAGTCTCTTAATTTTGGTAAGAAAGACCAAGTCTAAAGTACTGGTATCATTCTTGCTTGCCTGGTGTTGCCATAATCTAAATACTCATCCCTGAGAATCTGGCCCTGTCCCTGAATCAAGGAGAATGAAGCTTGGGACTAAGCACAGCACCTTCTTTCCACCAGTACCAACATGTGGAATCTGAAATGCCCTGGGTTTGCAGTGTGCTATGGGCTCTCTGCTCACCTCTACCGTCTGTCCTGGGCCTGGCTAGGATTCTACTCTGGTTCCTGGTGGCTCTATGATTCTCTGCTGAAACTAGAGCCCTGCCCTGAGTTCAGCTGTTGGTGCAGGGCTGGACTCAAAGTCTTGCCTGCTCTCTCCCCCTGGCCGAGGTCCTGCTTTAACCAAATGAACCCTTTTCCTGCTTGATCCCACAGCAAGAGGCTTCTGTACACCTAGAAACCAGGCTGCACTACTGACCTGAGATGCTTTCTTGCCAGATTCCAATTTACAACTCAGTTCTGTGGATGACTGTTCTCCCTGGGGACCGCAGTGTGGACGGCTGGCCCTCCCTTTGGGGACACATCCTATCAGCTAGTCAGTGCCCTCATCAACGGCTTCAGTCACTGTTTCTCTCTTCCTGACTGAGATTAGCTTCTCAGCATGGATTCCCAGGCTAATGCCACCCCATGCCTGATAACTGAGTGGCAATATCCAGCTCATCAAAAAGAGATATACGATCCAGCTTGATTGGCACTGGTATCAGTTTACCTATGTACATACAGTCTAAATATGTGTATATATATTTTAAAATGGAAATACCATTTTTTCCCTGATATGGTGAGCTTATTGTAAAAAATTCAAACACAGAGAATGTTTAAGTTCCCCCTGCCATGAGCCATCTCTCTGATTAATCACATTAACAGTTTATATTGATATTACTCTCCCAGACTGTTTTTATGGCAGTATAAATTTAAATAGGTATTATTTATACTTAAATACATATATATTTAAAACAGACATTGGATTATAATTTTCTATAATCTGCATTTCATTTTCACTTTATCGTTTGTTGCTGGACATCAGCCTGCCCTCCTTTCAAATCTGGACTCACTTTGGCTCAACTTCAGAGTACTCTGTGATTTAAGTACAAAGGAATAATTCTCCATCTCTTTTTATAGTCTTTTGGGGGGGCATGTTTGTTAAATTATTTATAGGGCTAGGTTTTACAGAAATAGATGTTTTTTATTGAGACCATCAAAACCTTCAGTGCCTTAATGATTCTGCTGATTAAGTGGAAAACACATGAAGGCACATCAACTTGTCAAGCAAAAGAAAACGCTATCTCTCCCTAATGTAAATGGATTATATAAAGGCCTGATCTCCCACTGCATCAAGTTACAGTGTTTCATGCTCTAAAGACCAGGTAGGTATTACTTTGCACAGTTCTTGTAGAACGCTGGACTTTTAAGACGAAGAACCAAATTTTAAAACTGTCATAAATCTGAGTCTGGGTTTCAGAAAGCAAGAATGCTATTTTTAGTGTGTCTGGATTGCGGTCTTTCCCTTTGGTACTTGATGATGACTGCACAGTAAGAATGAAAAATGAAACTTCTGGAGATTGGATAGCTAAGGAGATTGAAAATAACACCCAGACAGTGGAGCCTTTGGGTCACTAATTTGAATTCAGCTCAGATCAGTGATGACTACAAATTGTTCTGTCTGCTGGCAGTGAGGCTTGCAGAAAATACATTTCTCATCCTTATCTGTGTTAATTATGTCTCTGTGCTTGTCGAAGCCAGGTATGCAGGTTTTAGATTGTAATCCCCCAGAGGGCAGGGACCATATCTGCATAATGCACTTTTTACACCCTCCCTTAGATGAGGGTTGATTAGATGATTTTGATTAGGCAGATGAAGAAGTGCTCTTTCTGAGGGGAACTGGCTGGTGTGAAATTGTGACTATCAAGCATTTCTGTGAAATATGAGAGTGACATCCCTTCCAGTTTGTTCTGGGTGGCCTTGGAAATAGTTTAGTCCCACACCATGACAAATAGTCTCCTTTTATAGTCCTGTCAGCAAACATTGCAGCTCAAACCCTGAAATTTAAAGACACATCTCTTTTCCTTTTTTCTGATTTGCACACATCTATTGGGGGTCTAATGTGACACCCACCTTTTCCCTGGTCTTTCTTTAGTGTGCCTTGATCATCACATGTTATTAACTGTTATCCTCCACTGATGATAATCTTTTTGTGAGTGTATCCTATCTCCCTATGGAGAGGCAAAATTTTGAGGGTCAAGATCATATCTTACATCTTTTTGTAACCTCCTCAGCCACTAGTTCAATGTTGGCCATTTCTGGATTTTACTAATAATATTGTTGAAAAATTGAATAAAAGTCATACTTTAAAGTTTGCATGGTTTTTTATGCTAGTTTTTTTACAATAGTTTTTATTATATGAGCTATGCTTTTTCAGCTCTTTTAATATCACATTTCAAATGCTGTGGATGTGGTGCCCATACAGTCATGCGGGTTGTACACTGCACAACTCTAGAGGGCCTATTCACATAGATGATGGCTCTGGTGATTGCTTCGGATAACTCTGAAATAATGGAGGTCAAAGAATAATAGCACTAGTGCTTCAGAATAAAACATGTTACTAACCCAAATAGGCAAGATGGGTAAGAGTAAGTCACTAAGGTGTAAATCTTAACATACCTGTTTTGGACCAAAAATAAATACGACGGGGACAACACTTTTCAGCAAGTGAGTGTTTCCACTACTTCTACCTCTTTTCCCATCCTAGCAGGATTTTTTTTTTCCCTGAAGGCACAGTTTATTCCCATTCTCAGCCTTCTAAATAGAGTTTGACTTTGTCAACCCAGCTCTGGGGCTTTTGTGAGGTGGAATTAGGAAATAATTGAGACAGGGCTGGAGAGCAAGGAGGACAAGGGAAGGAAAAACTGCCCACGGTCCTGACTGCTGGGCCAGATAGGAGCTTGAGAGAGTGAGAGGCTCTAGCCCAGGGTAGAACGGGAGAGCATTTCAGGAGGTGCTACAGAGTGTATACGAGTGGATTCCCTTGAATGCTTGAGTATTGGGATAGGCCAGGTTCTGGAGTAGCTGCAAGTCACAAACAACTCAATCTCATTGGTTTAATACAACAAAATTTCATTTGTTGCTCAAAGTCTGTTACAGGTCCCAGGGACTCCTGAGGCAGGAGTTCTCCATATGGTGACTCAGTAGCGGTAGATGCCTTGATCTTTTGGCTCTGCTGTCATGAGAATGGTAGAGGAGAGAGGGCATGGAGCCCCTAGAGCCATTCCTACAAGCTTCAGCTGGGCAGGGACTCTGGCTCGCAGCCACACACCTGAACCTGGCCCTGAGGCCTGTGTGGCTATAAGCCTGCTTGGAAGCTATCTTCCATGAGCCTGGGAGATGAGAACTGTATGTAGCTGAGGTCTACTAGCTCTGCCATGGGCTCTTTAGAAGTGTGCAAAAGTACTGGGATTGCTTTTACTTTTGGTGGCTGGACAGTATCTGTGTGATAGGTGATACCTCTTTGAGAGTGGGCCATCAAAGGCCTTAGAATTTATGTGGCTCATACAGGAAGAGGCAACTTTATATAATAAAGCATTCTTAGAACTTTCTGAAAAACACAGCAAAGTAGTTGTTGTCTTGCTAAGTATTGTAAGAGCTCTTAAAATTTTTTGCCTGCTTGATATCTCTCTTCTTTTCCTTTAGTGAGAAAATACCCACAATCACTCCCAAGACTTATTCAGAGGAAGTTTCAAATTTGGTTTTATTTCCTTTGCTTCCTTGATACTCACTTTACTAGGCATCTTAAGATGGAGAAAAGGTGACAAATCCCCTTCAGCATCATTAAAAAGAAGACTGTCTAGAATGACATAAATGTGATGGTCATTCATGATTCCTTAGAACTTTATGGCTCTATCAAGAAAATAAAAAGTCTATATTGCAAATCCATAGGAGAAACAAAGCTGGCAGGCCGTGCCTAATGTGATTTCTTAGCAGGTGTGTTTCAGGAGAGGACAAAAGAATACAGACATAGATACAACTTTTTTTTTTTTAATAGGAGGATAAATTAGGAAACAATTTTAGACCTTTCTACAATTTTCTCCACAGGAACAACTGTATTTTAGGAGAGATCATCTGATTATTTGTGTCTTGACAACATTTCAACAATTGCAACAGGTGGTCCATACCATTAACAGCAGCAACAACAAACCTGGTTGCTCTACATGAGAGCGAGAGAAGGCACGACTGAATACTTCAGTATGCAATTACATTTGCTGCATAATTAGTCATAAATTGAGCATCCAAACATAGATGCATGCGTAATTAATTATGACTTATTTAAAAGCACTCGGGTTGTGACACTTTGTTCTTCATTTCCTGCAAATCAAATTACCGAAGTTTTCATTTCATTTCAAAATAATTTTGCCTGCATTATTTTTTTTAAATTTCAACTGAGATATGGAGTTGATTACACATAAATAACTGATTCGGTAAGGGATCAGTGAAGGAAGAGTAGGGAGGAACGCTATCTGAAGGCTCAAGTTTGCAGAGTGTTAGCAGAACTCGCTCAGAAAGTAGAGGGGGCAGGTGGAGGCTGGGGCAGGCAGGCCTTGGGAATGGAAGATGTTCTCAGTGTTTGTGATTGTGCTATCCTGGCCAAGGAAAGATAACATATCAGGAGAAATAATACAGATGAAGAAAGTCAAACGACTGAGCGATCTGGAGATGAAGCTAATACTGCCATATTTTAAAACGTATTCTATCAACTAATGAATACTATATTTTATTTACTTTTTAGAGAGAGTGTAAGCAGGGAGAGGGGGAGGGACAGAGAGGGGGAGAGAGAGAGAATCTTAAGAAGGCCCTATGCCCAGCTCAGAGCTCCATCTCACAACCCTGAGATCATGACCTGAGTGGAAATCAAGAATCGGACATTTAACTGAGCCACCCAGGTGCCCCGTAAATATTTTATTTTTAGCATATTTAGATCATGTGGATTCCAGACTGTGTCTTTTTTCTAACAGAATCTATTGATTATTTGAGGAAAATTGAGATATACTACCTGGACACATGAGTTGTAGACATAACTGCCTTTTCTCAAATGCTATGTGATAACACCTCGAGAATTATGTCTACAGCAAGGGCTTTGAACTGTTGGCAGGTGCCTTTTCTGACACCATCAGTCATGAAAGCTGAGCGGTTTAAACTGCCAGGCTTCTCTGTAAGCAGTCATCAGGCTGGTGCTTCTTAAGTTTTCCTGTTAAGTATCCCTAATAGTGTGGACATTGAATTGGTATCTTTGGAAGTCTGGGGCCATATTCCAATCATGCCCCCTGAGAAAACAGGAAAATTCCTTGTTAGAAACTCATGTCATGGGGCACCTGGGTGGCTCAGTGGTTAAGAATCTGCCTTTGGTTCAGGGCATGATCCTGGGGTCCTAAGATTGAGTCCCGCATTGCCCCCCAACCCCCGCAGAGAGCCTGCTTCTCCCTCTGTTATGTCTCTGTCTTTTTATCTCTCATGAATAAATAAATAAAATTTTTTAAAAAAGATAAACTCAAAATGGATGAAAGATCTAAATGTGAGACAAGATTCCATCAAAATCCTAGAGGAGAACACAGGCAACACCCTTTTTGAACTCAGCCACAGTAACTTCTTGCAAGATACATCCACGAAGGCAAAAGAAACAAAAGCAAAAATGAACTATTGGGACTTCATCAAGATAAGAAGCTTTTGCACAGCAAAGGATACAGTCAACAAAACTAAAAGACAACCTACAGAATGGGAGAAGATATTTGCAAATGACATATCAGATAAAGGGCTAGTTTCCAAAATCTATAAAGAACTTATTAAACTCAACACCAAAGAAACAAACAATCCAATCATGAAATGGGCAAAAGACATGAAGAGAAATCTCACAGAGGAAGACATAGACATGGCCAACACGCACATGAGAAAATGCTCTGCATCACTTGCCATCAGGGAAATACAAATCAAAACCACAACGAGATCCCACCTCACACCAGTGAGAATGGGGAAAATTAACAAGGCAGGAAACAACAAATGTTGGAGAGGATGCGGAGAAAAGGGAACCCTCTTACACTGTTGGTGGGAATGTGAACTGGTGCAGCCACTCTGGAAAACTGTGTGGAGGTTCCTCAAAGAGTTAAAAATAGACCTGCCCTACGACCCAGCAATTGCACTGTTGGGGATTTACCCCAAAGATTCAGATGCAATGAAACGCCGGGACATCTGCACCCCGATGTTTCTAGCAGCAATGTCCACAATAGCCAAACTGTGGAAGGAGCCTCGGTGTCCATCGAAAGATGAATGGATAAAGAAGACGTGGTCTATGTATACAATGGAATATTACTCAGCAATTAGAAACGACAAATACCCACCATTTGCTTCGAAGTGGATGGAACTGGAGGGTATTATGCTGAGTGAAGTAAGACAATCAGAGAAGGACAGTGTATGTTCTCATTCATTTGGGGAATATAAATAATAGTGAAAGGGAATATAAGGAAAGGGAGAAGAAATGGGTAGGAAATATCAGAAAGGGAGACAGAACATAAAGACTCCTAACTTTGGGAAACAAACTAGGGGTGGTGGAAGGGGAGGAGGGCGGGGGGTGGGGGTGAGTGGGTGACGGGCACTGAGGGGGACACTTGACGGGATGAGCACTGGGTATTATTCTGTATGTTGGTAAATTGAACACCAATAAAAAATTAATTTATTAAAAAAAAGAAATTCACGTGACTCTTAAAATTCTTGTATTGATGTCTCTTTTGACATAAAAAATACCATTTTAGGTAATAAACTGTGGGAAAACATAAAAATGTTTTCTACCTAACACAGTGATTCATGAGTGAGATTCTTTGCCAATGAGTCTCTCTACTGGGAAGAACCAAGATGAGCACTGGAGATGTAGCCCAGCACAGCTGTTTTGGTGTCCAGTTAACTTCTCTTAATATTTCAATAACTCAAACTCATAAATATCAGAATATAAATATCTGCAGACTTTTCAGAGTTTTAGAAGCTATGTTGATGCTGCCCCAGAGGATGTTCAGGGCATTTTCATGCAACTGTTGGTAAAATCGCACAATTTTTTTTTTAAGATTTTATTTATTTATTCATGAGAGACAGGCAGAGACACAGGCAGAGGGAGAAGCAGGCTCCCTGCAAGAAGCCTGATGTAGGACTCGATCCTGGATCCTGGGATCACGGCCTGGGCCAAAGGCAGACGCTCAACCACTGGCCACTCAGGTGCCCCACCCATCACGCTCTCTCGTGCAATGTGGCCAGCTGCAAGCATCTGACCCATTTTTACCACCCTGTTGGACACAGCGAGAAAATCAAGAGCAGATGCATTGGGGCGAGACATTCTTGGTGAACAGTATCTACTGTTTTAGATTGTGTAACGGTTTTGATGCATTTTACCATTCCCACAGTATTTTGTCACAGATTTGATGTTATTTGTATGAGCCCAGTATTCCCTGCTCTCTCACCCGCCATCACATTATCTAGCTGGAAGTTTCTTCACCAGATAGAATGAGAGGAACGTCACTGAGCATGCTGACAATCAGCACAGGCTTTCTTCATTACGCATAGAAGGAGTGCAAAACAACCAGGGGCAAAATTGCTTTCTCTTCAAGCTTTCTGTGAACTATCAGGTAAAAAGAACTGGGTTCACCCCAGTTTGTCAGTCAGTCATTTACATGGGTTTGGGTCAATTAAAGTGTGTAAAACAACGGGGATCTTTGATGGGTTGTTTTTTTTTTTCTAAACATCCCCCTCCTATCCCAGGCTCATTCAACCATATCTAAAGTCCAGGATTCTCTGGCGTGTTCCCCTGTTAATTGGCTTTACTGGTAAAGTAAAGGGGTGATGTGTCCACCTCTACTTTGCCTCAGAGGAAGCTTCCCAAGTGAGTCTTTCCTGTTCTGTCGCTGCTCTGGTCGGGGCAAGTGCCCCCTTCTCTTCCTCACCCCCACTCGTGGTATCCACGTCTCCCTCCTTCAGTTCTGGAGGGTTCCAGGTGCCCAGGATTCTCACATGATTATCCTTAATTACTGAGTCAGTTCACTTTGATGATCCTTCCTCTCTTCTTTCTAGTCCTCAAGACAAAATGCTCTTTTATTGTACCCACTTGGAAAACTTCGGGGAGTCCTCTTTCCAATTTGAATCTGCCCTCTGCCCGCTGCCCTCCCTGCCTACCCCTTCCTCCATCTAGTCCTTAACCTGAGAAGGATTTATGCATAGGCTTCATGTAGTCCTAGTCTCAGGCTAGCACTTTCTTTGAGCTTTGTTCTTTCTTCCTTTTTGGCCAGAAGAAGGAAAAAAAAATGGCCTTGAGTATTGCTGAGAAAGCAGAAGGGAGTAGATTAAGATTTCAGGATGTAATCCTGCCACCGCACAGAATTTCTTCATATTTCTCCTGTCAATGTTAAGGTGACCTTGAAACTGACTTTGAAGGAAGCCTCTAGCAAATCTTTGTCTGAAAATGCTTTTGTGATCTCACCATTAGCCCTGCTTTTCCTTTTTTTTTAAATAAAGATTTTTATTTATTTATTCATGAAAGACACAGAGAGGGAGAGAGAGAGAGAGAGAGAGAGAGAGAGAGAGAGAGAGACAGGCAGAGGGAGAAGCAGGCTCCATGCAGGGAGCCTGATGTGGGACTCAATCCTAGGACTCCAGGATCAAACCCTGGGCCAAAGGCAGGTGCTAAACCACTGAGCCACCCAGGGATTCCCTAGCCCTGTTTTTCTTTATCTAAAGCCTCTCTCAATACCCTGAGACTTGGCTGAACAGTTTGGAAATCCCTGGAGAAGATTTTTAGGGCTCCTCCAAGCTCTGAAATGATCCTTGATTCTTTTGCTTTTGGGATAGGAAGAACACTACTCTCTTCCCCCCTTGGTTAGTTTTCTAGAAGGAATAGTTCTGTGGCAGCTCTTTGTGCTACAGCGTATCCGTTTCCCTATACCTAGGTTGACAATATAGGCTACCTGTCTTCACTGCATTTGAGGCCCTGTATTGGTAAGGAACTTCTAAAATTGCTAATGGGGAGGACAATTTTTCAGAAGATTGACAGTGAGGAAGGCTTCTGAGTTAGAGTCAGCCAACGAGTACTGGTTGCAGGATTGCTCTCCATCTTCTTGCTGGCGGGCACTTCAGTGCTGGGTTTGTGCCTCCCCAGAGCCAGGACCTTGGATGTCTGGATCTGGACAAGGGTGAGGTGGCATCAAGGTTTGCCTTTAATAATAAGAGCTCTTCACACCCTGTTGATTCAAATCAAAGGGATCCACATTCGTTTTCACATCTCACTGATTATTTTGTATATGGCGCTGCATGTTCATTTAGGCTCAAAATTGCATCCATATATTTCCAGCTTTCTATGATCTCTTTTGCTTCATTTGCTCTTCTGAAATATTTCCAATTATTTGGGTGCCCAATTGTTCGTGAAGTGGTCGCTCAGTTTGTGCCGAAAAGGCATTTTTAGAAAAAAAGATTTATCATTGTCGTTGTGTTATATGCTGATTTCAAAAAGACCCGGTCATTTAATCTCATTGAGATATTAAATGATTTCCCTCTTTCCAAACTCTGAGATAATCTTTCTTTCAAATCTTCCAGTAACTTTTCTTTTGTGGTTGATGAGGAAGACCTCAACAGATGAGTTACAATAAGGGACTATTGGATCAGATCAGCTGGTACCCAGGGAACTTGAACGGACGAACTAGATTCATGAACAACCACCTTCAGTTGGTAAACCATGAGGTTCAAGTGGCATGGTAAGTATTCTTTGGTGATGAAATCAAAATTAAAAATGCCATTTTGAGCTGAGGGTCTGGAGACATCTTTTTCAGCCTCTGATTACAGACTCCAGACACCTCGTGTTTCCTCACATAGTAAACTGAGGTTCCTGAAAATAACCTGCAATGCATCATGGTCTCAGAGCAGATTGCGGTCAGATTCATTTTAGGTGATACGTAGGATCCATGGTATTTCGTATTTGTCAGATCAACTGATGCTGGACATCAGGGGAGGCCCAAAGTGATAGCAGTGACCTCAAAATATCCAGCAAAGCTTGGATCCTGTGGTGGTCAGTGCTACTGCTGGTACAGAGTGCCTTGGTGCAGACTGTGAAAAAACTACTTCCCTGGGCAAATGAATTACAAAAAATTCGCTCCTTCTACAGGGCGGATGTAACCCCTCCTGGAGGCTGGGCAGGTACATTTGTGCAATGGTCTAGTGCGTGCCCTTGAGGGTCCTGGTTAATGATCCTGGGAAGAGTGTTGCAGGAATGACAAGATGCCATAAGCAGAGAGGAGGCCAGAAGTCTGATGGGCTGGCAGGAGGGAGGAGGGAGAAATGAGGGTTCCTTCCAGGGGTAATAGTTCTGGATACTGAGAGAGTGAGAGGAAGCTGAAACTGGGAGAATGCTGTGAACTATGGGAATGACCAAAGGGCTTTTCCTCCTCTAAGACTTGCTTGGAATGCCAATATTGGAACCTGAAAGGAGACATCTGTTCTTTGGCACCCACATTGTCCATGTCTGTCCTAATCTTAGTTTTCCCCTGGCCCAAAGGGTCATGGCTAATGAACACAATCATTCTTTTTTAGATTAGACCCTTTTTAAAAAGATTTATTTATTTATTCATGATAGATATATAGAGAGAAAGAGAGAGGCAGAGACACAGGAGGAGGGAGAAGCAGGCTCCATGCCGGGAGCCTGACGCGGGACTTGATCCCGGGACTCCAGGATCGCGCCCTGGGTCAAAGGCAGGGGCTAAACCGCTGAGCCACCCAGGGATCCCAGATTAGACCCTTTTTATACTTAAAATGATCGATTCAGGCAAGTAAAAATCTAAGTGATGTTTGAGATGTCTTTTCTATGTTCTTTCACCTATAGTCGCTATTTTTTTGTTTGTTTGTTTTGTTTTCTTGTAAATTCTCCTGATCCTCATACCCAGCTCAGGGCTAAACCTTCCTTATTACTCCAGTTCCAGGCAAACTTCTTTGAACACCCATTACACTCTTCTATGCACCACAGATTTCTTTTTCTCAAGCTATTTTATGTGTTTATGTGTTTTTCTTCCCCAAGACTGTCAGTCTTCTGAGGGCAGGGACTGCATCTGTGTAATTGCTCTCACATCACTGATGCGTCTGGCAAACAGGAGGCACTGCTGGTTTGGCTAAAGGTGGGATTGAACACCTCCATATACAATTTTCAATTACTCGTGATAGTTGGAAAAGTGCTATATTGTGGAAAACAAAAACACACACAACACTAAGGATCTTGCAGTCTGTTGTTTTCACTTGTAACCTCGTGAAGCCTTCAATCAGAGCTTGGGCTGGGCAGCTAACTCAAACTGTTGGTGTATCACAGCATCCTTCTTGGCCAGCAGTCTACCTGGAATGTATCTGAGACCTGCCTCTCCTGGCAAGACAGGAAGTGACATGAAGGTGGGCGGGAAGTGGGATCCATGATGGGAACCCTGACTGGAAAGGGTGCTTTGGGGCTGAGGTAAAGTTCCTGCATCCTTGTCATTACCAGAATCAACTGTAGCTACCACCACCTGTTCACAGGTATTTCTGACCTGAACGACTCTGCTCTTTAGAGGGAAGACAGAAGGCAGTCAAAATGAAGGGAATCTACTCTCTCTGTTCTCCTTCAGGTCCTATCCCTCATCGTTCCAGGCTGCATGTCTCAGAGAATAAAAGGTGCCTATGTGGTAAGTGTACCCTGGGGAAGGGAGATGCCCAAGAATTCTGTTTCATTTACTATAGCACAGTTTCTGGACCAACTCTTGGCTACTGAACCAAGGCCACATGGGTCAATGGGAAAGGCAGGGTCAGAATCCAGAACCTCCAAATCCGAGACCTGGTGGGACTCCAGTTCATTCCTTTCTAAATATAAAATTGAAGTAATTACTGATCAAATGTGCCATTGAGACGAATAATGAAAAGCTAATAATTGTTTTCCTTCCTTTTAAAGAAACACACCACACTCAGACACCCATTTACAGATATTTTCAGTTAAAATGTCACACAATATTTGTTATATCAGCAGGAGAATGGAAATTGAGTTGGCAGTGAAGCATTGCAGTGACAACTGTTACCTTGGAAACTGTAGTAAGCAATCATAATTACAATTAGCAAGACTTGCACAAAGTATACATAAATATTCACGTGCCAGGGATGAGTGTCACATACACCAGACAGCAGAGGAAATGGTGGGACTGTTTCTTTCTCTTTGACATGTCCTTGCACGGAATTGGGTTCTGTAACCACATATCACAGCTTCTTCAAATTTAGGTAAATATATTTCCTTATGTGCTGGTGTTGGGGCTTGTACCATAATGACATTTGACACCCAGCAGATTACTTGGAAGCTTCAACTGACCCTTAGTTGAAGTATGACCAGTCCTAAATGGACTTTTAACAAAGCCTGATCTCACAAGAAAAAAAGGCAATTGTAAATAATAAATGGTGCTGTAGCCCCATTACAAGGGTGCTCTAGGGAAAAGCACTACAAACCAGAAGGAATGGTTAAAACGTGATTTAATCAAGCCACCACAACTGGGCTCTTGGCTTCTTCTTTATTGTCATGGAAGTGTCCCCGCTCAGATTTCCCTGTCAAATCTCAAAAGAAGTTGGAGAAAAAGTGAGTGATAGAATTGTTTTCACTCACACATACCAGGAGTGTCCTAGACTCTGTGAATTTTTTTCATGACCAAGAGAGAAAAGGCTGTTCAGTCAACAGTGTATGTGGGTTGGTATTTCCGTGCACTTGTGGGAAAAAAGCTCTGAAGGTAAATAAATCTTCATAGCAAAACCAGTGTTATTTTCAGGGCCAGAGGGCACACCAAAAACTCTTCTTCTGTACACAGTAGAGTTTTCTGTTCAGCTTGTCTGAGCATGCTGGCTGCCTGGGGCTTTCCGGATAAACACACATTGCAAGTGGTTGCCATGATGTGAGGGGCAACAGGCGGAAGAAATGTTGACATGCTTCCTTTGAGAGCAGAGGTCTTGACCTGAGCTTTAAAGAAGTCTGCTAACATGAATACAAGAAAGTGACCTTGGCATAGATGCCAAAATAATTGGAAGAACTCACATTTCAGGCAGCAGCATCTGTATGGAATGGGAGGGAAGGATGGTGGAGATGAGGACAGTGGATGCCCGGCATATTGCCTTCCCTCTCTAGATCACATCAAGTCCTGTATATGTGCTTCCCATAGGAGCCCTGTTCCCTTGGCCACAAGGGTTAAGTCATGTTCCATGCGTCCCTCTGACCTATGAGTTATGAGCTCATGCCTGCTCTCTGGATGATTTTCCTCTGTAGGAGGGGCAGTATGTACTGGATCCAAAATCAGCCATGGTGCTGTATCTCTTCTTCCTAATGTCCCCAACCCTCAACACTTGAGGCTGCCTGTCTCAGAGAACAAAAGGTGACTGGCATTGTATGGAGTCCTGGAAGTCCTAACCAGGTAACAAACATGACAAATGACATGTATTAGACGCCCTCATCATAATTCAGTGCAAGGTAGAGAAAGAAAATTGTTTCAGTTAAAATGAAAACTTCATCTATTACTTTCTGCTTTAACCAGAGTTGTAATTACTTATTTGAAGCAACACTGTGCTTTGTTCTTAGATGAGACAAAAGAAGGATGTCAGAGTTTCTTTCTTTAAAAGAATTTATGATCTAGTTGGGATGAAGGGCATAGGAAACCCAAACAATTAGTAAAGCATATGGTACCTACCAACTATTGTCAAATATTAAAGTGTTTAGCAAGTGAGAGATTGTTAAGGTCTGAGATCATTGGGAAAGACATCAAGAAGGCGGCACTTGGAAAAGGCTTTGTACATTGTGGAACTGGTAGAGATAAACAGCAAGCATGTGTGTGTGTGTGTGTGTGTGTGTGTGTGTGTGTGTGTGTGTGTACAGGAAGGGGACAGGGTTGGAGAGTGCCAGGAGGAAGCCTGTTGAGCCAAAAGCCAAGGTGACTATTCCAGCGGAGCTAGTGACTGTGCTGGTCTATGGGAATGATGTTCCAAATGGTATCTGGGTTTTTGCTCTCAAAAGCTCCTTCCTGTTGGAAATCTCTACCCTGAGTACTCATCTGTTCTGCTCTGAATCTGACTTCAGCAATTTGACCTTCTTTGACCTCCCTCCTACCTTGACTTTCCTATTATTTCTTTCCCCTCCCTCTTTCCCTTTCTTTCATATACTCCCTTTATTCACATAAGAATATAGTGATTAACTGTAGAGTTTATGACTAAAGACTCTAGTTGTATAACCATGTTCAGTTCTTAAATAATGGCCCCAGGGCAATATAAGATAATCATACAGTAAATAATACTAGGCTGACAGTAATTGAGGATCTACCATGATGTCCTTGGTAACTTATCATTTTAAAACTCATGTTATTAGAGAAATACATCCATGTGGTGAAAAGAAAAATCACATAGAAGAATTTATGATGAAAAGCAACAATCTTTCAACTTTTCTTTCTCTATCCTAGTCCAGTCTCCGGAAACAATCTCTTTGAGTTCAAGCCTTCTAATAATTACTTCCATACCTTTAAATAATATACTTCCATTTCTTGATTTTTTTTAGCTTTAGGCAATATATGATGACTCTCAGCCATGAAAGACCAAGACTTAGCTCATTCGTATTATACCCCACCTTTCTACCTTTCTACTTCTGCTGTGTTTGATCTCTATGTTGTTTACTTTTGAGTTATTTTATTAGATAACTTTGTGATATTAGGTGTTACATCTCTCTGACTCCCACTTTATCCTCTTTATTACATTTCTCTATTTTACCCCTCCCTTGCTAACTCCCACCTCATCTCAGCCATGTCTTCTGGCTTTTACATTTTCAAGATAGTTAACATTTACATCTGTTCTGAAACAATAATTAACTTTTATGAGCTTTTGCTATAGATTGAAAATCAAAGAACAGCACTGACATTATTATAACTATGTGAATATTGCTCACTGCAAAGTTGAGTTGTAGGTTAGGATTGCATTTCTTCCTTTATGAGTGCAGTGAAATATCCTCTGGGCTACTCAAGATACAATGGTTGTAGCTTCAAGGTCAAAAGGTTTCTCTTGCCTTACATTGCTGTGGTTGCTTGAAGTTGTAGAATGCTTCACAGTTAAGCCATAAATTTCTCAAATATCTTTTGATTGTTGCTTCTGTTGCCCTTTTTTCCCTGGAGTTTCTAATGGACTCATTGCCCATTCATATTTAAAAGAAAAGGACTAAGTAGGTGATACAGATTTCCTCTGCCCTAAACAGGAAGGTCTTCTGCTTAATCACAGTGTCCAGGATGGGGTCCATTACTAGCAGGTTTTGCTTTGGAGTAAGTAGTCCAGGACCTTCACCTTAGGTCAAAATGAGGAGAACATATCTCTGGGTAAAAACATCCAACACAGACTCTTGGGTTCTCCTGAACACTATTTATTCAGTTTCCTTAAATAAGAGCCCACCAGAAGTTTTTTCAGGGATAAATGTTGGGCTGTGTGTAGCAAGAGGGGAGAAGAAGGGGGAGATGGCACTCCCTAATACAACTGTTCTGTATATAGAATCCTCTTGCCAGCCCAGTGTTTTACCATGCCCTGCTGTCTTAAGTGCCAGCTCTATGCTTGGAGGCTTACAAGAGATGCTCTGGGCAGATCTCTATAACTCCTAGATCAAATGTTTGGGGATGTGGTTCCCTGTATCTGTATTTTCTATCAGCATGTCTCCTTCTGCTTTTCATCTTCCAGAAATCTGTTTGAAATGTCTCATCTACTGATTATCCACTTCCCCATTTCTTTTTAGGAGTCCAGAAATGAATGGATAAAAAACTCATCCTCTTGAATAGGTCATGCTTCTGTTCATGGCACCATGTTTGTTCCGTTGCTGCTGTAACAAATTACCCAAACCCAGGGGGCATAACACAAGTTTATTATTCTCTGACACTTTGGGAGGCCAAAAGTCTGAAATGAGTTTTGTAGGGCTAAACTCAAGGTGTAAATCAGAGGCTGGTTCCTACAAGACGATCCAGGAGAGAATCTGTTCCTTGGCTCTTTTAGTTTCTTGTGGCTGCAGGTCATTCTTTGACTCATGGCTATGTCATGCCAACCTCCTGCTTCCATGATCACATCCACATCTACCTCTTCTTCAGTAGTCAAATCTCCCTCTGCCTTCCTCTTACAAGGACACTGTGACTACATTGAGGGCCTCCCTAGATAATCTAGGATAATCGCCCCATTTTAAGACTCTTAAGTTAATCATGTCTGCAAAGTCCCTTCTGCCAAACAGAGAACACTCATAGGTTCTGGGACAAGGACTTGGATATCTTTAGGGGTCATTTCTCTGCCTACCATAGTCTTCCTTCACTTCTCCTTTTTTGTTACCACATACATCCAGTTAAGTACTTAGGTGCCATGGATTGACTATTGCATTGGCTCTCAACTCTGAATGTATATTAGAATTAGCTGGTTTTAAAAAAATACCATAGTCTTGGCTTGATTTTGCTGCTAAAAGAATTAGAAGTTCTAGGGCATTAGATCTATGTATTATGATTAATTTTTTAAACTTTTTGTTTTGCTAAAATCTCCAAATCATAGAAAAGTTGAAAGAAGCTACAAAGAACTCCAAAGAGTCTTGGTTTACCAATTATTTACACATTTTGCACATTTTATTCTTCTCTCGATTTTTTTCTGAACCTTTTGAGATCTTTCATCCCTAAAAGTCCTTTAGTATGTACTTCCTAAAACTAAGAATATTCTCTTTTATAACCACAATGCCATTACCTAAATCAGGAATTTAACAGAGACCCAATGCAGTTTGCCCTCCCCTCCTCCCGGAATATATGGGATATCAAGAGTGCAACCTTGCTTTTCACTGTTTCCTTTTGCCTAGAAAAGCTTTGCCCATTCCCTTATTTTTAACCTTTGTGAATTACTTGTATTGTGTTTCTTGAATAGAGCATAGTTGGGTCTTGCTTTGTGAGCCAGATAGAGAATCTTACAGCAAGTGAATTAAACATTATACATATTTACTGACAAAGCTGGTGGTGCCAATTCTGTCATGTTATTTTATGTTATTATTACATTTATGTTACATTTGCTATGTTTCTCTATACAATTTGTTTTCATTCCTTTCAATTTTTTTTTGGTATTTAGTATGATAAATATTTTTGTTTTGGAAATTATCTTGTATTTATACCTTTAAAAATGCCCGTAGTCACACCCTTTTGGGTGGGTACTATAAAAACCCAGAACATTCTAAGTGTTGGTGGGGATATGGAGAAGTTGCAGCCTTTGTGCATTGTTTGTGGGATTGTAAAATGGTGCAATTGCTATGGAAACAGTATGGAAGTTACTAAAAAAATTAAAAATTGAACTGCCATATGATCCAGAAATTCCACTCCTGAGTATATAAACACAAGAATCAAAAGCAGGGCTCTTGAAGAGATATTTACAGAACCATATTCATGGCAGCACTATTCACAGTAGCTGAGAGGTGAAAGCAACCCAAATATCCAACTACTAAATGGATGAACAAAATGTGGTATATATGACATACAACAGAATACTATTATACTATTACGTTGCCTTAAAAACATAAAGTTATGTTACATGCTGTAGTATAAATGAACTCTGAGGCATTACGCCAGGTGAAACAATCCAGTGACAAAAGGACAAGTATTATATGATTTCACTTACCTGAGGTATGTAAAACAGTCAAATTCGTAGATGTAGCATGTAGAATGGTGATTACCAGGGGCTGGCCAGTTGTTGCTTAGTAGCTATGGAATTTCAGTTCTGCAAGATGAAAAGGTTCCACAGATCTGTTTCACAACAAGGTAAATATACTTAACACTACTGAAGTGTACACTTAAACATATGTAAGATGGTAAATTTTATGATATCTATTTTCATCATTATAAAAAACAAGTGCCCTGAGCCCCCTGTTTTTAATTGACTCTATTTGGTTTCTTTTTAGTGTCAGTTTTAAATGGTATCCTTTGATTCTCACCTACTGTGTCTACAATAGTCAGTGAGTTTACACATTAGTAGTTTTAAGACTATCTCCAGGTGGTTCTATTACACAGCTAGAACTGAGCCACTGGGCAGCTCCCCCTTCCAGTCCCACATCACCATTCTATTCCAGCTTTTATCCCTCTTCGCATTCTAAAAATCTATCTGGCTTTTCCCAGACTACCTGTTGAATCCTCTCTAAATACTATGCCCAGAGTAATCTCACAAAAGTTCCACTTTGTGTCATGCTCTCCACTCTTAACGTCAATGATGGTTTTTTTGCATCGTCTCACACTTGGAATAGGTGAATTGATTTGGGTCTCAGCAGGGTCACTTACCAGTTATGTGACCTTTTTAAGTAATGTAAGGTGCCAACATAGTTGCTGGATCATAAAGGTATTCAATAACCATCCTTCCATTCTTCCTTTGCTAAGATTTGCTATTCCATTGTTCATGTCTGCCCCACTCATTCCCTAGACCCACCCACCTGGCCTTCCCCAGCAACTGGCACAGCCATCTTTGGGTTTTAAAAACAGACTTATCTTTTAAGACAAAATTCTTAAAAAAAAAAAAAAAAAAAGACAAAATTCTTGCCTACACACTTCAGCCAGAACTGATCCTGCTACCTTGAACACCCACGGCACTCTCTTTAACATGTGAAATCTTTTAGTGATAGTTTACTTGTGTTCTGCCTTTTTATAAAAGTGTAAATAAGGTTTATTAAATGAAAATGGAAACCCAAGGACAGGTGATAAAGGGAGCAGAAGGAGCACTCCTTATCAGAAAACTGAGGAATTACATCATTTGCTTTGCAATGTGTGGCCTTGCTTGAACAATTAACAGTCCCATATAGGGAGATGTCCCCTGATATTGTTTGGTAAGTTACACATTGTACAAAACTCAATTGAGGACAGGGTCTGTGTCTTAAGCATCTCTGTCCTCCATGCAACATTGTTGGAAGGCAAAAATATTTCCTGTGTAATAGCATCTATCTAATACAACTGATGATGACTGAATGCTTATTATCTACTTGGCTCTATTTCTAAGTGCTTTACATTAAATCCTCACAGTAACCATGTGAAGTAGATCCATTATTAGCTTCATTTTGCTACTATTAGGCCCTGAAACTGAGGATCAGAGCAGTCACGTTGCATGACCAAGTTTGTGCAGTAGGTATGTATCAGAGGCTGAGCTGGGGTATGAATTTGAAAGGTCTGTCTTTAGAATTCATACTGTTCTTCCTGTTACTGCCTGTCATTGATGGGCTAGCAAAGTATAGTCATTTAATTATATGCCCGTAAACTATAATTGTTCCTATTTTGTTCCAGGATAGAGACCATATTGATATTTTCTGTTTCACTGAGTTTCTAAGCAAATGAACGTCAATGATCCCCTCAGTGCCGACCAGGTGGACTGGAGTGTGCTGTGGGGTCAGCACCTCTGCATTTTAAAGCTGATCCTGCCACCTATTTGATGTGTGGCCTTGAACAAGTCACTTAACCTTTCTTCTCTCATCTCCAACTTCTATCATTGGGCATTTACATAGGATTTGTTGCCATAGTAATAGAAAATAATACTGACCTATCTCTCAGGAGTGAGTGTCATGGGGATTAACTAATTTACAGCTGTGAAGAGCTCTCAACATATGAACTGCTAAACAACGGTGGGATCTGGGATCGTAAAGAGAATTTAAAACACCATCAGCTTGTGGAGCGTGCCCATTTGATGCCCATCATTATATGTTTAACTATTAGCATTACTACTCATAATAAACTTTTATGAGGTACTTTAGGTGGTTGAAGTGTTTTTATGAGAGCTAATTAGTTGTTCCAACCAGCTCTATGAGGTAGGTCAGTATTTTTATCATCCCTGTTTTGGAAATTACATTAAATTGGTGCATGCATCATTAAAAAAATCTTAAACTTCTAGGTATCTGGAAGCATTCTGTTATTGGAGACAATTCTCTTTTTTTTTTAAAAATTTTTATTTATTTATGATAGTCACAGAGAGAGAGAGAGAGAGAGAGAGAGAGAGAGAGAGGGAGGGAGAGGCAGAGACATAGGCAGAGGGAGAAGCAGGCTCCATGCACCGGGAGCCCGACGTGGGATTCGATCCCGGGTCTCCAGGATTGCGCCCTGGGCCAAAGGCAGGCGCTAAACCACTGCAGCACCCAGGGATCCCTGGAGACAATTCTCATATAGCTATCACACCTAGCACAAAGCTCCAATGACAGGGCGTTGGGACAGTTGTGTTGCGGTTCCCAACATATAGCACTGGCAAGTCTTTTCCTTTTTAATTGTTTGATGTTAACACATTAACTATGTGGCAGTTCTTGTGCTAGGTTCTTCTCTGTATTGGTCAGGATGGATTTAAGAAAACAGAGCCCATTTTAGATATTTCAAAGAAGTTTCATACAAGAAACTGGTTACATATATTTTTGATGGGTTATAAAAGCAAACAAGAGGATAAGGTGCTGGAGAAATAATTAACAAGAAGAGGTCATTCCCAAAAACAAGTAGCTTCAGGAACCAGTCCTACTTCCGTGGCTGGGGGTAAAAAGGAGAGATCAAGGTGGTGGACTCCTGGAGCCCACTTGTTATTGGACTAGAACCATGGAGAGAAGCCACTGGAGGAGCTAGAATCACAAAAGGAAGAGGCTACCTCCAGAGACGCTGGCCAATCCAGAGAGAACAGTTTCTCCTCTGTTCTCACCCTCTGATGGTGGGCCTGGTCTTCCTACTGGTAGAAACCGATAGGAAGTCACGGGCAAGGGAGCTTGAGAACCATGGGCCATAGGGGTTCTTAGCTCTAGCTTCACAGAGCTAAATGGAGAAAAGTGGATATGGGACTGAGAAAGTGCAGGTAAGTAACTGGCCTATCTTGAAGGTTCATTAAGTTTTCCCCTGGAGCTCAGGGAGCTTCAGAGGTTATACGAGGAGATGGTCCTCCTGTTCAAGCCCCAGTTTGCTTACTTCAAGTGTGATGCATGTTCCCCGTGTGACCCTTGATCTCTCTCAGTTTACTGTGCCCACCTTCCCAATGAGGCTCCAATGGCAGGTGGGAAGAATGTTTATCTTTACCTGTCTTCAAGGGTGGAATGAGGATTAAATTACATCATGTACATAGAAATACTTGGCTGTCACCAACGCAACCCTAACAAGACAAGCTAGTGTTATTTGTCAATCATGTTAGCAAAAATATTTATAAGCATAAATCCAAGATTAAGATGAGATTTCTTTTCCCTTAGAACATAGTTGGAACACCTTACATTTTAGACCATGGCCGAAAACTGAGTGTGTGGGAGGACCATCTTTCAGTTGGTAGTTGCTATTCTTGCTGGATTCAAGTGCAGCTTACACAACAGGTCAAAAAATTACTTGTGGCTCCTAATTTATTCTGATTGGTTTCAAAAATGTTGCCAGGTTTCTGTCATATGTCTCTTATTTTAAAACATGTATTGTAAAAAAAATAAAATAAAATAAAATAAAACATGTATTGTTACATGATTACTAATCATCCTACAGTATAGAAAAGGAACTGAGATCTAATGTATATTCATTAAATAGTTGGTGAGGAACAAATAACGGACATCTAGTCTCCTGACTTGTATGCCATGAGTGGGTATGGTGGTAGATAAGAAGGAACATTTTGGCTGGGTAAAACGAGGCCAGTCTCTGACCCTCAGTTTCTTCATTAGTGAGACAGGAGTGCTTGCCCTCCTACCTAGGAGTGTGAGTTTGAGGATAAACTGTGATAATGTGTATTAAAGTGTTTGGTAAAATTTAAAGTACTGTACCAATGTCAAGGATGACCGCCAAGTTGTCTTGCTGCTTCCTGAACCATACAAAAATATGGCTTTTGCAAACATTGAGGAATCCTTATGAGGAAACAAGACTGTGTAGCATCCTATCATCCGTCATTCCCCAATGTCATGAACTATACTTAATGTTTATGCCTGCCCTTCCCCATCAGAGACAATGAAATCACTCTTACGGACTGTTGTTTTCCCAAGTAACAGCCTTATCATTTGTATTGCTCTGAGAAAAGCTGCATTGGAATCACTCGCCCCAAACCTCTCTGCTTTTCATCAATCTCTTTTTGGCTGCAGAGCCCCGTGGAGGGAGACAATATCCAAATTGCTTTCAATCCAATAACTCACCCCAGACAACAATAAAAACAATGACAGCAAATCTAAACCCCAAACACTGGATGTTAAGTGACTCATGCATTGGAAGGTGAGCAACTGTTTGCAGGAATTCTTGTACCACCTTTGATCTGTTTAAGAAGCCAGGCTATGAACGTCATCTCTGGGAGCCATTTCTTTGCATGGAAGTGACCCAACTATCTTCCTCTCTGTAGGATTGAGACTATGATCCACCCTTTGACTGAACTGGTATGGCAGGGACTCAAGCTCTGCTAGTTCTCCCTTCCCAGGTGGTCCCAGAGGCCACTCAGGGCCAGAGGCACATCCTTAAGTGAGGTTTGAGGCTGGATATGCCTCGCTTGGAAAGATCTCATCGTTCAGAGTCCATTCTCCTCTCTAGACCAATATCCTGGGCAGCAATTGATTTTGATGTATTTCCTTCTGTCTAGTGGTCCTAATGTGACTGGAAGAGGGATCCACAGAACCATGTGATTCCCGATTCCCTAGGCATCCCCTATCATGTCTGTGAACCTCACACAGGAATGCTCTATCATGCAACAATAATGGAGTATGCATTTATATTGTCTAGAGCAGGGTGATGAACAATACTGGCCCCGTTAAATTCTACCCTCAATAATTCATGGACTGGGAAGGAGCTGCAGGAGAGACCAGTTTGACTTCAACTTCTCAATGCCACAGACACTTCAAAAACAATTTGTGGGTAAATACTACAAGTCTCCAAAAGTAGTGTGCTTACTAAAAGGCAACTATACCCAAAGGAAGCCTTTCTGTTTGAATTTAATTGATTTAAAATTAGCATTCTCTTTCTTTTGATGGTTCCACTCTTGTTTACTGGGAAAACATTTGTAGCAAAACACATACTGCATGTGTACCTGGGCATTGATAGTCTCATTGGCAAATACTCTCCACCACAGCGCCTAAATACATATTTGGCTCAGAGACCTGAACCACTCTCAAGGAACTATTCAGGTCTCCCACGGAAATTCTAGCTCTACTTGAAAAGAACGATGCCCATGTTTGAAATCACCTTACGGAACAGTCCTATGGACATTCCTGGGCCTTTCAAGCTACTGAACATGTGGAGAACAGCAGAAAATGCTTTGTTAAGAAAGTGTTACTGGTAAGCTGTATTGTTGGTTCCCCTTTTCTTGCCTTGATTTTTGAAAGGATGGAAAAATAAGGAAAGATGGGGTGATTGGTTGTCTAACAAGGACTATTTGTCTAGAAAAAGACTTTTGTTATTGTTGTAATGCCTTTGTTGCTTTGTCAATTGAAAGAAGGAGAAGATTCCCCAGGGAATTCAGAGCATGCAGAAGATTCTAAGAAATGGATGATGGAGGCACATGATCATTTGAAGTAAACATTTTAATTCACCTTAAGGTTCCTATTCCTCTAACATTTTAAACACAAACGTGTGTCCTCTAACAATTTAAACACAAAGGTGTGCGCACTTGTACTGTGTGTGTACATACAGTATATGTATCTAGATGTAAATATTTACATAGTTTTAAAAATAAATATGTTGCTTTTTCACTGTGGAGAATAAGAGGAAACAAAAAGAATAAAATAAATATCAGCTTTAGTCTTACACCCAGAGGTAATGTTTTAACCTTTCTTCGAAGTATACCTAAAACATACAGTGTGATATTTTAGAAAAAAAGGAATCATATAAGATATCCTTTACATAATTTTAAATTCACTTCTATTCACCTAGTGTGTTGTGTATTTCCACGTTCCACGCTCTACATTATTGTATGAATAGTTTTACAGAATTTCATCAAGTGATTTATCAGTCCCCTATTATTAAGAGTACTTCCAAATTTTCCAAATTCTAATGCTATGGTAAATATCCTAAAGCTATAGGTTGGTGTTTTTTGAGGATAAATGACTAGAAATGGAATGTTTGAGTTAAGGGATATGCAGAATTTTTAGGCTTTCAATCTGTATTATTAAGTTTCCATTCATAAAGGTTGTGCTAATTTTATTTTATATTATAACCAGAAATATAAGGGAGTGGCCCTTTCTCCATATTTTGCCAACACTGGGCATTCAGAAATATATTTTCAATCCTCTGGGAAATATAAAGTGAAGGACAGACCAATGAAATGATGTGACACTAATAACAGTGCTAACAAAAACATAATTGGTACTGTTATGGACTGGGGAGTTCTCCCCACCCCATCCCCTTTCATATGTTGAAGCCTTAAACCCCAATGTGACTATCTGGAGGTATGGCCTTTGAGGAGGTAATTAAGGTTAAATAAGGTTATAGGAGTGGAGCCCTAATGCTACAGGACTGGTGTCCTTACAAAAAGAGGAATAGATGCCAGAGAGCTTGCATTCTTTTTCTACATAAGAACATAGTGAGAAGATGGCCATCTGCAAGCCAGGACTCACCAGACACCAACTCTGCTGGTGCCCTGATCTTGGACTGCCAGCCTTCAGAGCTGTGAAAAAAATTAATTTCTGTTGTCTAAGACCCACCTAGCCTGAGTTATTTTGTTATGGCAGCCTGAGCTGACTACTATAGTACCTTTGTAGATTCTTGGCAAAGTCCAGGCATTCAACATGGCCAGGGAATATTAGTAAAGCACAAAAACAACAGAGTGGAAATGCTGGCTTGGGGGCATGGAGATAATATAGATGGCAGTGGAACTCTGAGTTGGTGGGGCTGCTGCTATGAAGGTGGGCACAAGAGCAAGTGTAGCCTGCCACAAGCTGAGGGTCACACAGGTACATCTATATATCTATTTAATTTAATTTAATTTAATTTATTTATTTTTAAAGATTTTATTTATTTATTCATGAGAGATACAGAGAGAGAGAGGGGGGCAGAGATACAGGCAGAGGGAGAAGCAGGCCCCATGCAGGGAGCCCGACATGAGACTTGATCCTGGGACTTCAGGATCACGCCCTGGGCCAAAGGCAGGCACCAAACCGCTGAGCCACCCAGGGATCCCTATTTAATAGATCTCAAAGTGCTCCTGTCTGTACAGCAGTTGAGTTGAGGGCTTTTCCTTTTTTCTTGATATTCTGGCTCCCCTTGCCTAAAAGAAAACACATATAAACTAATGCATTCTTATCCATATTTTACTGACATCATTCCCCTATGTACTAATCATGTGTAAGCTAATTGGTGTTTTAGAAAGATATTTTATAGCAGGAGAAATTGTAACCCACTCTGTGACCTCAGTTTCCTCAACTGTAATTTAAGGAGGTTGGATGAGATCAGTGAGTTTAAAATTTGTGCATTGAGTAATACCTAAGGTCACATCCTCCCCTCTCCAGTGTAGAGGTAGGGCTGGGGAGATGGGGCCCAGGGTGATATAAATCTATCTGGGATGTGGTACCTCCTCTTCCTTACTGTATTATAATAGCTCTTGTTTTTATTTGTTATGTATGATTTTATTCGAAGAAAATATCTGTTATGGACTGAAGATTGTGTTCCCCTCAAATTCGTATGTTGAAATCCTCACCCCTAATGTGATGGTATTAGGAGGAGGGGCCTTGGGAGGTGACTAGATCATGAAGGTGGAGCCCTTAGGAATGGGATTAGTGCCCTTGTAAAAAGACCCTTGAGAGTTCTCTTGCTCTTTCCACCATGTGAGGATACAACGAGAAGGGGGCTATCTGCAACCTGGAGGAGGGCCCTCCCTAGAACCTGACCATGCTGGCACCCTGACCTTGAACCTCCAGCCCCCAGAACTGTGAGAAACCAATGCCTGTTTGTTTACAAGTCACTAAGTATATGATATTTCATTACAGCAGCCTGAAATGACTAAGACAAGGTCCTTCATCCTAAAAGACTTGAAAGGTTTAAGCTAGGATGGTATTAAGTTCTCTTCAGATTGTAGTTCTGTGATCTCAAAAGTTGGTTTATTACCTGTATAAGACTTTGAATACTTTATAACACTCTTTAACATATTCTTATCCATGGCACACATTCACTCCTTTATGTAGTAAGCACATGTATCATCCTCTCATTTCATAGACTTGGAAACATTAAGGGACCTCCCAAGGTCACAGAACTAGATAGAACTAGACCTTGATTTAAAGCCTTCTGACCCCAAGCTCGGTCATTTCCCTGCCACTCCTGCAAAAAGGAGCTAAGAGCTACATTCCTAGAAGCCATGAGGAAAATAAGGGAAGGAGTAGTAACCCTAATATTTAAAAGTGTAATTAAAAAATATAAGAAATTACATGAGTTTTTTATTTTTTAAGATAATTCTATAAGATTGTTTTTTCTATTTATCATTCCTGTTTATCTTAGGAAGAGTTACATTTTCTTGGGCGGAAGGTCGAGAATGGCCATTACTATGAATCTAGTGAGTTTGAATAGAAGGCTATCCTTTTGGGAAATGCAGATAAACAGAACTACCAGCCCGCTATGCCCTAGTTACAAACAAGAAGTTTAATGGAAGAGGTTTCCTAAGTTTTCAATTTACGAACTTACAGTTAGGAGCTGGCAAACACTGTCTCTTCCCCAAATGCTCACCACCTCCTCCTTACCAGGCTGTATATCCTCTTCATACTCAGTAACAAACTGTAATTTTTTTCTTTGGTTCCATCACCTTTTTCTTTTTCTCCCTCTCCTCCTTCTTTTTTCTATCCTACAGTATTGCTCATGGGCCTTGATCTTTCAGCTTTACAGGGTTAAAACAGTCATGCCCAGGGGCCGATAAAAGATTATTCCAGGGACGCCTGGGTAGCTCAGCGGTTGAGCATCTGCCTTCAGCTTAGGGCATGATCCCAGGGTCCTTGGATGGAGTTCTGCAACGGGCTCCCTGCATGGAGCTGCTTCTCCCTCTGCCTATGTCTCTGCCTCTCTCTCTCTCTCTTTCTGTGTCTCTCATGAATAAGTAAAATAAAATCTAAAAAAAAAAAAAAAAAAAAAGTTATTCCAGGACTATTCTGGACAACCTCCCAGGATCCTCCTTGATTTGCTCCAAATTGGCTTCTTTTCTCCTCTGGACTCCACCTGGCTCCTGACCCATGGCTTCTTCTCCTATTCACCAGAAATGTCTGGACTTGGCTTTTGGCCCTAATTAATTCCCCTAGATCTGACTCTTGGCACTTCTTTAGGCTCTGGCTTGGTCTCTTTGTTCTGACTCTTCATGCTCCAGACAGCTCAGAGACAGATGCCTATCTCCTATTCTTCTGTCCCTGGAGATCCCCCTGGGGTACCGGCTCATTGCCAGGCCTCCTGATCCTCCACAAGGGCTAGGAGGAAGGTGATGGTGGCCATGTAACCAGTGAGGATGTGTTTCTTAACATCATTCTTATGCTTCTGAGAGTAACCTTACATCAACAATAACAGTCATAATAATACAGCATATCCTCTTGGAATCCACATGTTGTGCCAGGCATATGGTATGCTAAATACTTATATAGGCTATCTCCTGTTATATTTTTATTTCCTCAATTCTACTGCATGTTGCCTGGGGCCAGGGTCATATCTTTCATAGGTAACCCCTGTAACCTAATGGAACTAATGGTTTTGTGTGGCTATTAGCCCCCTCACTTTATGACACTTGTAACAGTGAAGTACTGATTGATGTGAGAAGTTTAAAAGAGAAAGGAAAAATATTGAGCGTAAGCTTGACATAGGTCCTGGAGGTCTTTTATTTCACAAAATACAAATTTTATATATGGTCAAAGGATCCATCTTACAATACTCATTTAAAAAGACTCTTTACCAGTCTCTACTTACACCCCACATGAACTGACTGGAAAAGCTTCCATAACCTTCCATCATAGTCTTCTAGTTTGGAGTCCAGTCTGTTCACTGCTCAAAAATAGCTATCTTTGACCTAAAGTCTCAAGTTATAGTGGCACCTCACTGACTCAGTCGGTGGAGCACATGACTCTTGATCTTGGGTTTGTAAGTTAGAGCTCTACACTGGGTGAAGGGATTACTTAAAAAAAGAATTCTCAGGGGCAGCCCCAGTGGCCCAGTGGTTTAGCGCTGCCTTTGGCCCAGGGTGTGATCCTGGAGACCTGGGATCAAGTCCCACGTTGGGCTCCCTGCATGGAGCCTGCTTCTCCCTCTACCTGTGTCTCGGCCTCTCTCTCTCTGTGTCTGTCATGAATAAATAAATAAAATCTTAAAAAAAAAAATCTCAGGTAGTATTGGTTGCTATCTGAAAATGGCTCTTATGTGCTGCTTACCTGTTTTGGATATAATATAGGGTCCCTAGCATCACCTAGGTGCCAGAATGACTGCTGGTTTTTGTTTTTGTTTTGTTTTTAATTTATTTGAGACAGACAGAGAGAGAGAGAGCACGTGAACAAGGAGGACAAGTGGACTCTCTGCTGAACATGGAGCCAGATGCCTGGGCTCAAACCCACAACCCCAAGATCATGACTTGAGCCAAAATCAAGAGTCAGATAGTCAACTGACTGAGCCACCCAGGTGTCCCTGCTGTTCCCTTATTTAATCTCTGTTGAGCCTCATGAGGACCTACTGAAAACAGAGTCATTGTCTCTGACTATGTCCTTTTCTGATCTTAACCTCTGCCTTCCAGCTCTCTTTCTCTTTCACCTCTTCAACATTTATATCCCCCATCCTGGATGGGAGGAACTGAAGGAACCAGAATCCCAGCTCTCATTTGATATTACTCTGGAACACTTGGTAGGTGGCATGGAATATGTCTCAGAGACGGACATACATTTTCCCTTTTGTGACAGATTTGGAATATGAATAATCAAAGAAGGCATTCCTCCATTCAGCTGAGAAAACAGTAGCCTGAAGCCAAATATATCTTCTGGTTTTACAGATGTACAGACCCACAAAAGCTGAATGAAAAGGAACTTAGAAGGCGAGGAAGATGATCCAATTGCTTTAGGCTCTCTGCTTGATAACTTTGAGATACTGAGTACATGCGCTATTTGCATGACTGATTTAGTGGTTTGCCCTTATGACATTGCTAATCATCATAATTATGATAACTTACATATGTGTAGTGCTTTATGGTGTTTAAAGCATTTTTATATCCGTTATCAGGTCTTCACAACAAACTTGGGAAGGTACACTTGCCAAAAGACTGGACTTTACCTGCCCCTGCCCCTCCACACCCGGAGTGAGAGTAACCAGTCTTTTAACTCAACTTAGTAAAACACCACTTTAGTCTCACTGAATTGCTTTGCTAAACAAAGGGTTACACCCAACAAACCAGTCGTTGATCTGTCGCATTTCTGATCCAGTGGGCATCAGTGGGAGCTCTCCTAGTCCACCAAGAACATCATTCTCAACCTAGCTTTTATTATTCATTGTATTTCCTTAGCAATAGTAAGCACTGCTCTGGCTTGGAAAGACTATGAATTTACAGCTCCGTTCCTCCAGAGTACTACAGATAAGGCTGATGGTGGGTGGAGCAATTCCACTGGCTTGCTTTCTTATATCCAACTGTAATGTACTCCCAAGTCTCTATGTGACTTGTAATTATTAGACACAGAACCCCAAACTCTTCTTAATTCCTACCTCTCCTGTAAGTACAGTAGTATATTCTCCTCCCCTGTAGCCCTATGACACAAATACAGTACCTACTGCTATTTCAGTTAGAGATGAGAAAAGAATGTTAGGCGATTATATTACTTATTCATAAAGCCAGTTTGGTAGAGCCAAGAATAGTTCTCAGATCCTCTAACTTCCAGCTATCTTTTCTTGTATGGAACATACTTTGGTGTCTCTTTGAAAAAGTTTTCAGAAGCAAGCACAATTCCAATTATTTTTTTTTCTAAAAAACTACCCATGGTTTGGGCATTTCATAGATCAATTTAGCTGTATTTTATGGTCTTTCAGGGTTCCATGTGAAAATGTGTTTATCATTAGACCTTCTTTCCAGCCCATTGCCCTCCTCTCTCAGAAATTTCTCCCTACTTTTATGGGTGAGTCCTGATGGCCACGTTTGTAGTGTGCACGCCCCTTCCTTCTTTTTGTGGCTGCTTGGGAAACAGGTGAACCCAATGCAGAATGGTGCAAACCATCTCTCCTGCAAATGTGGAATCGGAAAGAACACAATACGTTATTCAGTTTTATGGGTCATTTGAATGGAGGACACATAAACTCCAGGGCCATGGTCCATGGGGCTTGGACATAGAAACATGAAGCAGAGATGAAAGAGAGAAGGAAAAAGTCCAGAAAAAGCCAGCAGAAAGATGAGACACCACGTGGTGCTGGGGAACAGAGCTACACGGGCAGCAAGAGTGGCTGCCTGGCTTCTTCGCTGCTTTTTCGTTCACAGCTCCAGATACACCAGCAGCTCAGCCCACGTTGTCACTGTTGCCCTTGGAGCCTATGAGACACTCTAGGATTCTTTCCAATAAATTCCTGTTGTTTCATCAGGTTGAAGAGGATTTCTAATATTTGCCATCCAAAGAGCTTTCACTCAGATGAAAACTGTTTTCTGGAATTCTTTGCTCCAAGCATTTCTATCATTGGCTAGGTACAGAAAAGAATCTCCTCCACCCACTGTGACGGGTGTGTGCACACTCAGGGGCACACAGCCCCAGGTACGCACATCCCCAGCTGTGTGGCCAGGAGCCAGCCCTCCTCAGCTCTGCTAACCTCACCTTCCTCTTCACCCCGAAGCTCCCAGGGAAGAGAACAGCATCCAGCCTGATACTTGAATAATTTCTCCTCATTGACACTCTTCTCATAATTCCCCTGTGCTGTTCGTTGCATGCCCACTTCCTTCTTCCTTTGCAGTCTTCCTGTCACTCATTGTTTGCTAATGACTAGTTGGCTGGCAAAGAAAAGAGAAGTGGCAGCCAGCCTGGCCTTCCACGCTGGAAAGAAGCATGTTTTCTAGAGAATAAAAACACTATTTGGTAAGAAGCACGTTCCAGCACTGAATATTTCTTTTTCAAAGTCCTGCTGGGCTCCTTCTGTCTCTGAGAGTCTGCGCTTTCCTTTGTCACTTCCTTCCACCTCCTTCCCAGATGGAGACTGGCAGGGCCACCTTATTTGGGCACGGGCTCCTCAGAGGTGGGGTGGGCTCTCAGAGATTCTAAGATGATCTCGAGGAAGCAAATATTAGAGTAGTTATACTCATCAGAAAATAACAGGCTGCCATTTGGAAACCTTTGAAGCTCTTTCAGATTCTTCTACAGAAAGCTGATAATTAGCAAGAAATGCTGGCTCCTCTCAGCTATCTGCTCAGAAAGAAGTCTTCCGAACCTGCAGAATAAACTTACCCTTGTCTGGATTTAATATTTGTTTCAGAGAAGGATAGGACTCTTGACAGCATCTCTTTCCTTACCTTCTTGCTCACCTGGGTAATGGTCCATCTGCCTAACATACTCCAGAGTTTTCTTAAAAGCCAGGTGGCTGGGATCAACTCTCTGAGGTCAGACCTTACCCTGTCCTTAGAGGGAAGAATGCTGCCAACCTTGAGAATAATTCTGATTATTCATTTATAATGCACTGCATATCAAACAGTGTTCAAAGGCTCCCTGAAAACCCCGTAGGTTTGCATGATCCTTTGCTTTTCAGCTTTTCAGCCAGAAGAGGGCGTGCGTCTCTGACTTTTCCCCCTTTTAAACTCCGTGAAAGCCCTAAGAAAAACCTATGACTTTTAGATTTACACTGTTCTCTGTACATAAATAACAACACAGCAACAAAAAGTTCATCTCTTGAAGACAAACAAGAAATATCAGTAAATGCAAATCAGGCAGCTAGCACAGAACACCACCCTGGGTACTCGGGTCACTGCAGCTTCTGGTAAGCATTATTTCTTACACCGCTTGCTCAGGTTCAGAAATGAAGTGACAAAAAAATGCATCAAGGGCTTCTTGCTAGTAAGGAGCAATGGGTAATATATTTGTTTGTATTATGGGATTGCAGTTCTACTAGAAGGAACACTTGACATTTTGATGAGTGTCTCCAGGGAGAAAAGGTACTAACTTCAGAACTTAGTTTTAATTATACTAAGGAGATTACATTATTCAAAAGCATCCCACTGGTAAGGTGCAACATTTCCTGAAACAGTTTAGTGGAAAATGCCACATTAATCAGTTCAATATTTCACTCAGAAGGCTTAATGATGGGAGAAGTTTAAAGTACCGTAGCACGATAATGCAGAAGGGGAGGGAAAAAAAGAATGTTCACTTAGAGGGAAAGGCTGAAATCGTTGTTAGTCCCTCTTGTGTCTTTCCCCATGAAAAGCTGGCTGGCTATGTTAGGGACGCCCGTAGTTAGGGATCAACGTGTGGGACCCACTGTCCTGAAATAAAAGGAACCAGAAAAGGCAACAAACACAAGGTGAGGGATTAAGTCCTCTGCCCAGGCATTTCCCCTCTGCATCTCGGTTGACCTACCTCCAGGTCAGGGATTAGCAGCCGCTCTCTTCCTCCCCACCCAGCACCCAGGGAGACAGCAGATCTTTGTCAGTGTCTGGGAGCTGCTATTGCCGGAAGGGGGAGATTCAGAAGTGCTTTGTCTTCTTCTCCATTCCCATTCTTTCCACCAACTCATATGCTAATTATCTTCAAAATTCACCTATGAAATTTGAATGAGAATCTAGCCTGAGAGTCAGAAAGGGGTGCACTTACTAGGTAGGCTCTTCCCTGAAAGGTGGCCCATGCTCCTGGGTGTGGAGACTGAGAAAAGAGGACTGGAAAGTAAGTCCAGATCCGAAGGTCTGTAAACATAAAAACCAGTCTTATGGTTAGTCCAGTAAGAGGAACAACAATTTAAAAAAAAAAAAAAAAAAAAAGAATCAAGATCTGCTGTTCTCGTGGGTTTTCCAAGCAAAGAAGAGTAGGCGCTCTAGTGGCCTCGTGGCTCAAGCAGCAAGGGACAACAGTTAGGGGACAGACACAATCACTGTTGGTGTGTGCTTAACATTTTTTGTCTGATTGTTACTTTAATTCCCCAGTAGCAACCTCCCCCCGCCGCCCCCGTTCCCAAAGACATCAAAATGTCTTGGAATAAAAACTAAAAATCAATACTAAAATAGCAAAGCTAAGTTGTCTAGGATGTACATTGTGGGACATTTCCCTGCCCAGTTTTCTTTTCTCTATTCCTTAGTAAATGCTAAAGTGGATTCTAACCGCGAGTGTGCTGTGGGCTCCTTCCTGTCTTATGTATCAGAGTCAGCGCTGTTTTTACCTTCAAAGCTCTCTCCACTTCTTCCATAACACGTTTCTGCCTTCTGCTAGTCACCTCCTTTCTTTCCAGAGCAGGTCCCTGTGCAGCTCTGCTCTCTGTATTTCCTTCTCCCTGTATCCTTCTACATAAATCATTTTTGGAGGGAACCTAACCTTAGTACTTTCTGAAATAGGACCTTACTTTTCCTAATTCAGGAATTCCCAAGCTTTTGTTCAAGCATTAGCCCATTCTTGTCCTCTTCTTATTCTGCTTCTGTGATCCTTTTATTTTTTTATTTTTTATTTTTTAAATTTTTATTTATTTATGATAGTCACACACACACAGAGAGAGAGAGGCAGAGACATAGGCAGAGGGAGAAGCAGGCTCCATGCACCGGGAGCCCGACGTGGGATTCGATCTCAGGTCTCCAGGATTGCGCCCTGGGCCAAAGGCAGGCGCTAAACCGCTGCGCCACCCAGGGATCCCCTGTGATCCTTTAAAAGTGATATATATTTACTGAAAAAATGAAGTGAACCTGAATATTGTTTTAAGATGTGCCCAATGGCCCATGAGATTTTTAACAACTTTCAAAGGAAAAAACACATATGATTTCACAATTAGGATTATAATGGGTGTCGTGAGAGCAAGGCTGCTACGCTACACACATTTGATGCAGACTTAAGTGGGAGTATGCTGTCTCCTTTTTTTTTTCCTAAAATTTTATTTATTCCTGAGAGACACACAGAGACAGAGACACAGGCAGAGGGAGAAGCAGGCTCCCTGTAGGGAGCCTGATGTGGGACTCGATCCCAGGACTCCGAGGTCCTGCTCTGAGCCAAAGGCAGATGCTCAACCTCTGAGCCACCCAGGTGTCCCCAAGTACTCTGTCTCCTAATGAGGGCATCCCATCACTGTCTTTTTTTTTTTTTTTTCAAGATTCATTTATTTACTTGAAAGTGCAGGGTGGGAGGGAAAGGGAGAAGCTCAAGTGGACTCCACGGCCAGCACGCAGCCCCACCCGGGCTCCACCTCACAACCCTGAGCTCATGACCTGAGCCAAAACTAAGAGTCAGATGCTTAACCTACTGAGCCACCCAGGTGCCCCTCCCATCACTGTCTTAAAGGTACTGGAAAGTCATCGTTGGAGGTTTCTCTTTTTGTTTTGCTTTATTTACTATCACATGCAGTTCTTTATCTGGTTTTGGGTGAATTCTTCAGATTAGATTGAATGCAGAGTCTTTGATTAGTTTGTTGGGGCTCATCTGTTTCTTCTTGGAAGCTCCGAGGCTTGGCCCTGACCAGAGGCAGGAATGCTGAAACCCATGGGATTGTCCCGCAGTTCCTGGTCCTGATTGCTGTTTTCTAGTTGCAGGGTTCTAAGTGTTGTTCTACTCTTCAAAATGTGCTTGACTCCATCTGTGGGCTTTTACCTGAGAGACCTGATCCATTTTCTAAGTCTCAAACCAATGTTAGGAGGGCTTGGAAGAGGTTTTTTTTTTTTTTTTTTTCATTTTTTAAAAAAAGATTTTTATTTATTTGAAACAGAAAGAGAGTGAGAGAGCACAAGCAAGAAAAGCAGAGGGAGAGGGAGAAGGAGACTCCTTGCTGAGCAGGGAGCCCAAATGTGGGGCTCGATCCCAGGACCCCAAGATCACCACCTGAACCAAAAGCAGACATTTAACCTGCTGAGCCACCCAGGTGCCTCTGGAAGATGTTTTTTTATAACCAAATTAGAAAACTGAAAATACCAAATCACTTAGGCATCAGTGGATATGGCGTATCAGGCTAGAGAGTTATCTGACCTGCAATATGGAGTGCTCACTATCTATGAGGAAAAGAGGTAATTAAAGCTCACAGGCTGACAGATAATCTTCCTTGCTGGTGTAGAATAGCTGACTTTTCATGTGGCACAGAGATTCCAGGGAGAGAGCGATAAAAAGGACGTATCACTCACACTCCATGCAGAAGAGGGACTGAGTGGGTTTCAATCCTGTGATGGTCTCACAAGCCCCTGTTCCGCAATCACCTTTTATGATGTTATGAATCATTGCTGGCTTTTGACAAGAAGTGGCGCTGGCTGCTGGCCTGACCTCCTTCCGGGCTGATATCTCTTATTATTTGTTCATCCCTTCTGATATGAATTCACTGTTGTCATAATAATCATCATTTACCAAGGCTTGTTATCTTCCTCTTATTGGGCAGCACCCGTCTATTCTTTAAAATGGAAGCTCAGAGAGCCCTGGCCCTTCCAAAACATTTTTTCCATGGTTTTAAGCTTCGGACACTTCTATTTGATTCACACTCTATGCATTAACCCTGCGTGGCTCCATCTGTTCTTCTTTCTTCTTTCAACATTCCAACTTATTCTATTGTTTGGTTTCTGTAGAATCATACATCTGCCTGTTACAAATACTCTTATCCTAGTTGTGAACCACTGTCTTTTACATGATGAATAATTCAAGAAAATAAAAAGTATTTGAAGTTGTATATCATTTTAATAAAGTCTATCCATTTAAAAGCCACAAAATCTACATTTACAACTGCAATTTAATATTCTTTTATAATTGCAGTGCCACTGATGGTTGAATTACTTTTTTGTTAAAATTTCAGAAATTGCATAAATAGCAAGGATTGTACCTGTGGTTCTCAATCTCACCATATTTCAGAATCATATGGAAACATCAGAAAATTCAAGCTACACCCCCCGAAGATTCTGGCTCAAGTTGGTCTGGGGATCACTCAGACTTTTTAGAATAACTGTGGGAACCACTGCAGGGAAATATCAGGCAATGAAGAGGTTCCAGTACATACCATTAGTGAGCAAAGGATTTTAGAACGGATTCATCTTGCCTTTTTTAAACGATTTTTTATTTATTCATTTGAGAGAGAGTGAGTGAGAGAGCACAGCAGGGGAAGAGGCAGAGGGAGGGGGAGAAGCAGAATCCCTGCTGAGCGGGGAACCCAACTTGGCTCCATCCCATCCCAGGACCCTGGGATCAGGACCTGAGCTGAAGGCAGACACTTAACCAACTGAGCCACTCAGGCACCCCTTGTCTTTCTTTGATTTATCTTCTAAGCTTTAATTATGGAAATGGTTTGCTTAATGTTGTATCTTGATATTGTGTTCTCCAAATCATGAGTTTAAAAAAAAACTGTTTTAATCACAACAATCATAGCAATCAGTACAAGAATTTGCATTTTATCTAGAAAAGGCTTTACCTCAGTTTGGAACATATATTAACATTTTACAAATACATGCATGTTATGACCCAGCAGTTGGGTTTCTAAGAACCTTTCTTGCAGAAATACCTGTACACATGCATAAGGATTTTCATAGGCACACTGAGAGACGTGGCAAAAAAAAAACAAAAAAAACCCAAACCAATCAATGACAAACACCAAAAACCAAAATGACTATCACTGGGGCAATGGTTTAAATAAAATTTGGAACTCTATACAATGAAAGAATATGTAGCTGGTAAAAATGAGTTATGTGCTCTATCTTGGAAAGGTGTATGTGACATGTTTTGAAGACTGTAAACAGTATGGTCTTTCCTGCCTCCCCTGCCGCCCCCCCACTTTTTTTTGTAAAAGGAGAGCACTGGGTTGGGGGGGGGAGTGTGCACATGCCCAGAAGTACATAAAAGTCTGGAATGATAAGGAAGTCTCCATACTGTTAACTGGGGCTTTTTCTCCCCCCTGGGGACTGTGATAAAGCAACGGGGTAAAGAAAGGCTTTCACCGTATTACTATATCATTTCACAACATCCCTCCCACAAGCACACGGTGTGTATGTAATCATAAGCAAAAGAAAAGGATTAACAGCTAATAACAGAAACAGCGACCTTCAGGGTGTGAGTCTCAGGCTGGAATCTGCAGGCCCCTCCCCAGAAGAATACACAGTACAGTGTATTATACTGTACTATATACTATAGTACTACATAGTATAGTACTATATACTGTACACAGTACAGTGAGCCCGCAAGACTACGTAGGTACCACTTCTCCCAGATACCTGGGTTCCACTGGCTGATTTCTATCCAGACTCCACTCCCTTCCCCTTGTCCAGACCGTCCCAGTGGGGCCTCCAACTGCCTGCCTGGCAGCCTGAGCAGCATCTCCACCGCTGGTGGCCAGGGCTAAGTGTGTCCTGAGTGGGGTGCACAGGGTACACAGGGAAGCGAGTGGGGTTGGCCCGGCGGAAGTGGGTCCTCGGAGGGGGCGGGTGGTAGGTGGGGATCTCAGGACAGTGACCTGCAGGTGGCTTAGGTGGCATCTCAAGCCGGTCAGGCCTTCCAGCTGCCTTCAGGGATGCAGGCTCCACCCCTACCATCCCCCAGAGAACTCAACCAAAGGGGAACCAGCTCTATCAGTTTCAGGTCTTCTATTTAGTTCTCATCACATCCCACTACCCAATTTCCCAATTTTTTGTGGGTGTTCACTATGTGCCAGGCACCACATGTATTTTATATATATTATTTCAATTCTCACAACCACCTAGGAGGCAGGTAATATTCTCACTCCCATCTTACAGATCACAAAATAGAGGCACAGAAAGATTAGGTCCTTCGTTCAAAATTACATGAATAATAAGTGGCAAGGCCAGGATTTAAGTACTTGTACTCATCACTCCGCTCCATCTTCCTGTGTATGTCAAATCCTTCCTATCTCCACCAACTGTCTCTTCTCTGAAGTTACAAAGCAGTTAGAGAAGACAAAACGAAGTGCCACTAATGAATGCATGGCTCCTTCCTTTAGGGGAAAAAGGTCTTAGAATTTAAGGTTAATAACATCAGATTTAAAAAATAAGATTTTCATGGGAGCAATCTATAAAAATATAACCAGGCACATCCATTTTCTTAATATAAGTTTTCATTGTCCTTAGGTTTGATAAAGTTTCCTGGGTGCTCACTGAAAACTGCCTTTCAGAATTTGCACACACAACTTTGCCCACATAAGGGAAGCAGCAGAGCACAGGGATAAAAATGGATTTGAGCAAGACTCCCAAAGTTTGATTCGTGGCTTTACCACTCATATGCTGTGTGACCTCAGGCAAGTTATTTAACCTCTCTGTGCCTCCATTTCCTCATCTGTAAATTTCTTCTTCTGTAAAGCAGAAGTACCTTAGGGTTATTACGACAACTGAATGAGTGATACTGTTCAGTACTTAAAACCATGTCTGGCATATGGTAAGAGCCATAGACGTATTTGTTAAATAATTAAAATCATTAAAAGATAACTTAAAGAATAAAGTACAGTACAACCAAACTATGTAGATTCTAAATCATTGTTTTTTAAGGGGGAAGAATGGATTAAGAAACCCCTATTTATTGAACTTCTCTGGCCGCTAGCAATAACTAGTACTGAATACAGCCTTTCAAATTTCCAGGTAAGTAAAAATCTCGTTTTAATTTAAGCAGATGATCACGATTCTCAAGAATTGGATTTTGGGTCTGCAGAGAGCTGGGCTTAATAACAAGTGGAAAACAGGCCCCAAAGACAGTATGTTCTCAGCAAGGTACTTGGGCTTCTGGGGCTGGGGGCTTGAGGACTTAAGAATTTGATGCTTGGTCAGAGTTACTAATGTGGCTGTTAGCCTTGAGACTTCCCTGCTTTCACACCACACATGTCCGGGGGTTTCTATTTCATCCTTCCACTCATTTCCTGAGTCTCAGACTTTAGGACCTTACCCTGTATTTCTTTTGTTTCACATTCTTAGAGTTGGCATTACAGTTTTAGTGTTGTCGGGGCATTAAAATCTATATTTCATTCTAACATAACTGGAGCAAATCTTAAGATTTCTAGCTGGGATTCTTTGCCGCCTTTCGCCTGGTGATGTCTGCAGTTTCATTTTGCTCTAATTGTCCCTGGCGGTGCAAACCGGTGGGGACTCAACCCTCACCCTTGCATGCTGAGCCACCACCACCCTCTGCTGCTGAGAAAATGCAATGTATCGAGGGGGGGCAAAACCAGCCCCTTTCTAACACTGGGCAGAGCTGGCGGGGAGCGGGGGGGGGGGGGGGACTGTTAATACCTAGATTTTGGCTTTCTCTGCTGATGATTGCCACGGTCATTGCCTCTGCTGTTACTAAAAGGCTCCTTGAGAAAGGAGGATGAGGAATGGCTACATGAAAAACAGTGAAGCCACACACAGAGAGTTTGTAAAACCCCTCGGGATCTCCGGAGCTGAAAAGGAGTTATAAATTGTCAAATAGCATCATTAATAATATTACTTGTCGGATCGTAAATAGCAACAAATAAAATCAAGCTGCAGGTTTTCTGAGCTTTTACCCGACTCCCCTAAATAGGCAGTGAGGCCCTTCCTCTCTTTCCTCGTTATTGCTCATCTTGCATTCTCTAACACGTATCTCTGCAATTGCCATAAGCAAATCATTTAACCGGTAGCAATCATCCCGGGAAGGTGATGTCAGTGCAAACGGAGCTGTGGCTGTAAAGACCAGCCAAGCACAAACACCCAAAGAAAAGGATTTGCAGATGCGAAGGGCTTTATTGGTTGCAAATACGGCCACTAACTGATAATAACGGGAGGTGTGCGGAGCCTGAGGCATGCGGGGAGCTGCAGGAGTTCCAGGCCCACGAGCCAGGCCCTGAGGAACCGGAGCTGGAGGTCTGAGCTTCGCCCGCACGGCGGGACCCTGCTCCTGAAGCACCCATGCCACCTCCCTTGTGGAACCAGACAAGCTCTAGTGGGGTGTTGGCAGGTGGTTTGCAGTCTTACGTCGGGTTGGGGTTTAAAAACAGGTTTGCCTTCACTTGGTAGGATTCTTGAGTATACTAATTAAATTACAAGGGACCAAAACAGAGAGAGCATGTCCCCAGATCACTGCTGCCACCTGTCGCCTTCTCCCACCCCCGGGGTCCTCGCGAGGCTCCCCAGTGACCTCCCTCCAAGAGTCTGAGCGGCAGAGCAGCAACGTGGTGGGAAGGCAGCTAGTGTGGCCTCGCAGCCCGTAATTCAGCACGTCTGGGGCTGAATTCTGGCTTCACCACTTACTGGCCCTGTAACCCAGAGAAGGTTATGTTACTTCCCATGCCCCAGCTCCCTCTGTGAAACACCCACCTCATAATTACATGTGAGAATTGAATGCAAAACATATGTAAAAATCTAGAATAGGGCCTGGTGCATGGAAGCATTTGTTACAGATTATATGCTTCTTATGCCCATTCTGGATGCTCTGGGAGGTGTTTTGAAGGGTCCCACATGCACACAGCTTACTTCACCAGCTTAAAAGTGTGGTATGTCGTGGGGCACCTGGGTGGCTCAGGTGGTGATCCTGGGATCGAGTCCCCAAAGGGAGCCTGCTTCTCCCTCTGCCTGTGTCTTTGCCGCTCTCTCTGGGTCTCTCATGAATAAATAAAATCTTAAAAAAAAAAAAAAAGAACCGTATGTATTTCTTTTTAGGATTCCAATGACATGGCTTGAGCCACCTCTCATATCTGAATGCGTGGCCTCCCAAGTTCTATCCTCCTGGGATAATCGTTAGGAGCTGAGGTGTCCTAAAGGTCTCTCTTGCTGCTGGATCCACAGTTCAGGCATGGCTCCTAAGAGTGAGAGCATGTTGTCACTGCCACTGGGAAACTTGTTTCTGCTTGGGTTAATGCGTCCCCAAGCTGCACACCTGGTGACACAGCAAAACCTGGCAAGTCCAAAGGCTTCATTGGTCCTGGGAGGATGGTATGGCAGTGTCTGAGGAAAGTGGCTGGTGTGTCAAGCACCAGCATGGTCCCACTCCCATGCAGGTGCTTTAAGGTCTGGGGCAAAACCATCTTCCACCCTTTATTCATGACCGGTCAGAGATATTTAAGTTGAACAAGTGGTCTGGCTTGAAGGACTTTTTTTTTTAATTCGCCCACACAGCTGCTTCCCCAGAGCTCAATACAAGTCCAGAATCACTCTTCCTTTGACTTGTCTACTTCATGCAGAGCATGGGACCATGCCTCAGTCTCTCGCTATCTCCACATGCTGTCCTTATTTCTGTGGTCTTCTTGTCCTATCGGGGGCGCCCATGATCAGTAACTGTGAATCTTCTAGAGGAAGGTTGGGGGGGTCTCATCTCTTTACTTGGAGAAAACGTTCTGTCTTCTACGAATCTCCCCACTTCTCCCCAGCTCTGAAGGCCAACAGCATCTTCGGTATGAAAAGGCAGATTACGGCTCTACCGCACAACCTGACATAGTCTTATTTTAAAGTCTCTGCTTTGCTTGATAATTGTTTTTACGGATGATCAATTGAGAGGGAATGCTCTGAGAGCTGTCAACAAAGTGTCAAGTAGAATGACTGAACGGCTCATATCATTTCCTTGGGACCTTTATGTGATTGTGCATTTGAACTACTCTACTTTCTTGAGAGAAGGTAAAGAGGAAAAATATTTTTTTCGGGAAGAGGAAACATCTTGATCTACAACAAGTACCTACTGAATACTCCTACTGTATTTCCAGTCTATAATTGGAATATTTTGAATGTTTCCCAGTATAGGAGAATTCACATGGAGGAAAATAGACATTACTCACTCTCCCTTGGATGGGGCATTTTTACAAGTGCCCAAAGCCATTTAAGTCATGTGCTGGAGATTCATTTAGCTATCAGTGTATAGTTCCATTCCAAAATCTGGTATTTTAAAATTACAATTGTTTTATTATCTTTCATGATTCTATGGGTTGACTGAGTTCAGTTGGGAGGTTTTCTGCTCTATATGATATCAGCTGGAGCCGCTGTCATGAGGGGCTCACTTGGGCTGTAACGTTCAGATGTTTACTCTCATGACTAGCACTTGGTGCTGGTGGTTGGCTGGGAGCTCAGCCACATGGTGGTTCTTTTCCATGTGGCCTCTCTATGGGTCTTGAGATCGTCACATTATGGTACCTGGGTTCTAAGACAGAGTATTCCAAGGTACAAGCCCCAATGTGCAAAAACTTATTAAGCCTCTGCTAGTATCTTGCTTGCTAAAATCCCAGTGACCAAAGCCATTCACATGACCAAGCTCAGAATGTGGGTGGGGACCACTCAAGGGGATGGATATTGTAGTTTCATATTGATATTCACCAAAGTAATAGTGGACCCCCCCCAGAAACTCCTGTGAATTCTAAGATAGCAAAATGGCAGTACTAGAGTTGTGGAGTTCCTAGGGACATGAGAGACTCTAAGTTCAGTGTCTTTGTTTTATAGATGAAGTGACAAGAGCCCAGAGATGGTGATTTACTTACTCCAAGCCATAACCCAAACCTGGACCATTCGTTGTAAAAACGCTTCTGAGCCAGGCTCTGTGCAGCCTCTCCCTACCCACACATGCAGGTTCAGGCTCTTGCCTCGCAGAGCTCATATTCTAGAGGGCAAGCCTGCAGGTGAGAGCCCCTCATGCACAATGCCGCATTTTCACCACAGTACTTCACAGCCTTCCCATTGTTAATTAAGTGTGTAATGACTGTATTAAAGTTAGTTTCAGGTTCTAAATTTATGACATAGTAGTTATATTTTAATGTATACTTTATGGTACATTGGAGTCCCTGAATAATCAACGTGTACTCCCTCTGATCCTGCCTGGTTTCTAATACTTGGAGAAAATTTTATTATTGTAAACTGTTATAAGGATTTATAGTTCCTGAACCTTTGCTTTTGTGAAATATTTTTGTTCCTGTCTACTATTTACATGAAGCCAAGTCCTTTGTCAGGAATACAGCCTCTAATTATAACATTGTTCCTGTGGGAAAATGTAATTTGCTTTTCAATGATCCACTTTATGACATGGTCTCCAGGAATGTGCTGTTCTGCAATAAAAAGCAAGTAGAGACTGCATACTCTTGTAACTTCTTGCCAATTGCCTGGCATGGTAGGACCAGTGTTTATAAAGCAGTTCTAATTTTTTTGTTGACATGTGAAATCTGAGCTGGGAAATAATGACAGATTTCACTGAGATGGAGTAGGGCGGATGGATAAGGAAGCAAAATAGGAAGCGGGAAGGTTCTCTGGTTTTCTCTACAGTCATCCTGTCAGCAACCAAATCCTGTCATTCAGTGTCTCTCATTTTGGTTCTTTCTTCCCAGAAATAAAATGGTGGTTTCAAGAAAGAGTGCCCCATACAGTCAGAGGGGACACACTGGGGTGTGCTGGGTGGTCCTGAAAGGCTACCTACTGGCATTTCTCAAGGGCTAGTCCTGCCTTTTCTGAGAGGATTCCCTCATTTCTCTGCTCAGGGATAATGTACTGTGACTTCCATTTAACACGTTATTTGCAGAGGACAGGTATTAACTAAAGTAAAATCTTTTTGATGGAAAGTTTCTTAACCATTAGGTACAGCAACCAGGGCCAGACCCAATCAGCTGCTCTGTTCCTCATGGATGCTCTAATCTTTTTTTTAAGATTTATTTATTTGAGAAAGAGAGAGTGAGGGGAGGAGGGGCAGAGGGAGAGGATCTTCAAGCAGACTCCCTGCTGAGCATGGAGGCCTACTTAGGGCTCAATCTCACAAACCATGAGATCATGATCCTGAGATCATGATCCTGATCCTGAGATCATGATCTGAGCCAAAACTAAGAGTTGGACGCTTAACTAACTGAGCCGCTCAGGCATCCCATTCTCATCTTTTTCACTTTGGCTTGTCAAGGCTATTCTCAATCTCCCTTTCCATAACCCTTTGCCACTTAGCTCAAGGCATAGCTTAGACTGTGGCTCATGATTAAAAACAAATACTACACTGAACAGTAACAGATAATGGAAGAAATTATAATATAGACTCCCCAACTCTTTAACTTTGAAATCTAGATATGAATTATTCTGGAGTCCAGAGGCCAACACATCCCACAGCATCCACCTTGGGTCTCTATCCTCACCTCCTGGTCTGCAACCTTTTTTCTGGGGTCTGATTACCATCCTTCACGAAGACAGACTTTAGATGTCCTCCTTATCTGAAGTTCAAGCTACAGCATGTGAGTACCCATAAGAGACGGTTAAAGAAGGCCTATATTCCCTCCCATAAACATAATCTGCTGAGATAAATTCAACCCAGAATAAAACAATCTTTTATATAGTAGAGCTGGATCTTTCCTGGGGATCGGGTTCTACAGTCAGTGTGAAGGCAAAAACCTGTATAAGAAATTAACTTCGGAAACCACTTGGCAGAGAGCCACATTGCCAATAGCAGCACCTTTGTCAGAAAGCCTAGCAGAGCCTGGCTGGCCCATCAAGTCTGGAAGAGGTTACCATCCCCTCAGCAGAACACCATATGAAGTAGCTGTTCTGGGTTTAAGGTTGAGTTTAACTTCACAATTCCATTTATCGTGATGAGATGCTTAGAGCGCTTAAGGCAGAGGGACTGAGAACCAGGTAGAGAGTCTCCATTCCTGCCCTCTCCTGGGGCAGAAGTGTCCACACTTTTTAACTAGTTTCTCATTCTCTCCCTTGTGTCCCTTTTCCCCCCTTCCTAGGGGTCTACAGGTAGAATCCTGTGGATTTCATGCAAGCCTGATCGGATGGCCTCAACATTATTTTGCCAAGCAGTTTAGCATCTCACTGTGGAGAACTCTAGTTCCAGAAATAGTATATTTAGGTTTATCTTTGCAGGACCAAAAACTCCATCAAAGTGCATTGTTTTCCCTTCAAAATATAGACATAAACTTTAAAGGTAAATTCAAACAATAGTCTGTAGAGAAAGGGTAAGTCTGCAGGCAGCTTTGGAATGTGGCCCCTTGGCACACTGCAGGTTTTGGCCATGGAGATGTAAGCAGAGATTAGTTCCTACCCCATCCTGAGTACCTAGAACAGCCCCCTCTCCTGACAGTGTTACTATTTGGAAACCCTGATGGTTCTCTTTGTTCTGTCTCAAATGTGCCTCATGCAAACCCAGCTCTGAACTTTCACGCAGACCGTGTGACCTGTCTGGAATACTTCTCCTGTCTAGTCCCTCATCCCTTTCCCTCCTCCTCCACTGAGACTTCCAACCTCCAACTCCTAGATCAGGACCCCTGAGCCACTCATGATCACAGTCTTTAGTATTCTTTCCCCATCTCAATTATTGTACCATAAAATGTCTTTATGTTCAGGACTATTAAGTATGTCCTATGTATGTGGCAGACACTGTTCTGGGAATTATTGGTATATTAACATATTTACTCCTTACAATAAGCTTTTAAGATAGGCACTATTATTATCCTCATCTTATAGATGAGGAAACTGAGCACAGACAGGTTATGTACATTTCCCAAGTTCACACGGCTAGTTAATGATAGAGCCAGGATTCAGACCCAGAAGGTATGATGCCAAAGCCTGTACTTTCAAAGATTTTATTCTTTTAAAGTAATCTCTATACCCAACATGGGGCTGGAGATCAAGAGTCACATGCTTTACCGACTGAACCAGCCAGGTGCCCCTAAAGCCTGTACTTTCAATCACTGTGTTTTACTGTCTCCCATTTGGTACTATACGTATGGACTCTATTTCTACCTGTCTTTTTATATGACATTCCCTTTCTCTCACTTTCTTTATAACTTCCTTCAGGGCAGGAATCATGATATATATATTTATTTATTTTCATAGCACTAAGAATTGTGCCTTGCATCAAATAAGAACTCAATAAATATTTGTTGGGTGATAAAATGGCAAAAATCAAAATACAGATCTTTATATGATTCTCTAGGTATGTTTTAGGCTTACTAAAAGACTTCCATTGGTTCTCATGAACACAGTAATAACAGCTTACAAAATACTGAAATAGGATTTGATTCTTAAGACACTCCTATGATGTGAATGGAGCAGATGCAGTATTATGCCTATTTTACAGCTGGGAAAACTGAGGCAGACACAAAGATGCCTTGCCTCCTCCATCACATTTAACGATGAGAAGGATCTGAGGCTCCTGATTTTCAGTCCTACACTATTCCACTTCAGATTTTGCTCAAGTCTGGCACAGTCAAATGCAGCCCATGTTTTGGCTCTGGGTGTATACACTAATAAAGCTAGATGTTCTACGATAAGTGGATAGAAATGGTAGCCCTGGAAAGATGTGCTGGGGCAAGGGAGGGGAAGGACACATTGCATTCACATGGTAGACCCAGTCTAAGAGGAAGACAATACCTTCATAACAATTATGAAGACAAGTTTCAATTAATGCTATGTTATCCAGTGGTATTTTCATCCATTACTGAAAATCAAGAGGTGGGAAGTGGGCAAATATTTAAAAACGTAGGAAATAATTTTTGAGAAAGGAAACAAAAAAGGAGGAATCAGTTACAGGAAGGTTTCCAGAATGTAAATTAGAGATTTTTTTTTTCCCTTTGGAGAGATAAGGTAAAAAGAGGAAATATTTGTTCTAACAAGTGAAAATTCAAATCAAAGCCAGAATTTGAGCTGGCAGGCCTTGTTTGGAAACTCCTTTTGTTTATAATGTAGGTTTTTCCCCTTTATGAAGCAGATGCTTATGCACGCATTACCAGTGTTGTCAATAATACTGTAACATTTGCCTTCCATCCCTTTGTTGCTCAGGGAACATGTTGGGTTTCCGCACATTTAGCTTTGCCATTTACTTCACAAATCGCAGCTGTGTAGTGCTACAACTAAGTCGATTTTACTGAGAATAAAAATTGAAAAAAAAATTCTCCTAACAACCTTTCCAGTAATCATAGGCCTGAAATACTTTGGAGTGGATTTTTTTTTTTTTTTAACAACTTGGTTTCAGTACAATGATGCTTCAATAAGAATCTTCCTGCAAATTTAATTCAAAAGGGAAAGCTTTGTTGTTATTAAACACAATGGCAGTTTGTACATCTCCACATCATTATGTTGCTTCTCATTATGGTAATTCATTTGCTTCTGCTTTGTATGGATATCAAATAAAAATCACTTTCGCTCCTGGCAAGTGATTGACATTACGGAGACACTCTGGGAACCCAGCTAAGCGGTGCTTGGTGTCATAGCAAACACAATTAGCAAAATGGCATCCAGAGTGGCTTTATGGAGTTGCCCTGTGGTGAGTCTCTGCGTTTTCTATTTAGCAGGGCTGTAGGTTACTAGGCTTTGCCGTGTGCCTTCTCTGTTTTCATCTTTGTACCATTTTCTATGCAAGTGGAACAGCGTGAAGACTTTGCATGAATTTTACTTTCTCTCTCTCTCTCTCTCTTTTTTTTTTTTTCTGAATGGCTCTTCCTCAGGATTTGCTGGGCTTGGAGAGTACTCTGCTTTCTTAGGAGCCCACATTTCTCTATAGAAGGGTCAGTGATAGTGCCACCAAACATCCACTCTGATATCCCTGTGGATTTCTTTTTCTCATTTTTTTTGTTGCTCTCTCTTGCCACTTGTCGACTATTTGAGAGATACTGAGTTTTGCATGAAGTTAAAAAATAACTTTAAAGGTCATTACTAATTACCTTTATACTGAAAAAGAAAACAATTTATACTCTTCTGTGGATAACTCTGAGGAGAGGCCTCAACTATGGCTTGAGGTCCCTCAGTCAATGATTATCATAAATGGGATTGACAGCACCTCCTGCCTTTTTGAGCTGAAAGACAGGCACAGCTTTTGGTCAAGCCATGAAGTGAAAGATCTGGATTGAGTTGGAGTGCCCTCCAGCCCTGTGTCCTCCAGAGCCACTGCCAGGGCTTTCCAGATTAACATAACTCACACCATGATGGAAATATAAAAGGTGCTTTCTGGAAGGGCCATAAAGGTCTCAGAAACCCAGCAGAATGTGGGAGGAGGAGAGGTGGCAAGAATCTGTCCTCCTGTCCTACGTAATGGAAGGACTGAAAGACCTATGCCTCTGGATGCTCTTTTTCCCCAACTCTATTTCCTTCCATCCCCTCTCTTTGGAATTTTCTAGTTCGGTGCCTCCAGCCCCTTCCTGGAGCAATTTTTACTCCTCTTCCACATAAGAGAAGAATGTCCAGGCCTGTCCACTCAACATCCTTTATATTTCACACCCTTGAGAGTCTCGGGCTTTGAGTGGATGACATGGCACCTCTTCCTCTTTTGTTCATTGCCAGCCACATGGGCCTCTGCCCCATAAGTTGAGGTCACTGGGCTTCCAAGTTAGACTTCCCAGGAGCAAGAACTTCCTCACTAATATTCCTAATAATCCAGCCCAACCTGCCAAGTCTAGCATTGATGTTTTTGACGTTCATACTGTTTAGTTTTAGAAGGAGAAGCTTATTTTTCTTGTTAGCATGACTTTCACCTTTTTCACTTTAAAATCATAACCCCTGGCTTTTCTGTACTAGGAAACATTTGACATTTTCATGGTTTATTTAACAAGGGTCACCATGCTATTTCTAAATGGCTTTCTCTTTCTCATACAATGGTACCAATACTGATTATATTATTTATTATCTCAAATCTTTTACCTCCTATAGAAAGTCAACATGGGTTCCAGTTTATCAAATCCTAATGGTGTCAACTTTTATTTTTTATTATTATTTTTTTTTTAATTTTTTTTTTTTTTTTTTTTTATGATAGTCACAGAGAGAGAGAGAGAGGCAGAGACACAGGTGGAGGGAGAAGCAGGCTCCATGCACCGGGAGCCTGATGTGGGATTCGATCCCGGGTCTCCAGGATCGCGCCCTGGGCCAAAGGCAGGCGCCAAACCGCTGCGCCACCCAGGGATCCCTATTTTTTATTATTTTATTTTATTTTATTTTATTTTTTTTTAAATTTTTATTTATTTATGATAGTCACACACAGAGAGAGAGAGAGAGAGGCAGAGACACAGGCAGAGGGAGAAGCAGGCTCCATGCACCAGGAGCCCGACGTGGGATTCGATCCCGGGTCTCCAGGATCGCGCCCTGGGCCAAAGGCAGGCGCCAAACCGCTGCGCCACCCAGGGATCCCTTTTTTATTATTTTAAAAAGATTTTATTTATTTATTCATGAGAGATACAGAGAGAGGCAGAGATACAGGCAGAGGGAGAAGCAGGATCCCTGTGGGGAGCCCAATGTGGGACTTGATCCTGGGACCCTAGGATCATGCCCTGAGTTGAAGGCAGACGTTCAACCACTGAGTCACCCAGGCATCCTTGGTGTCAACTTTTAAACTTCAATATAAAAATGAAATGTTGGGGGATGCCCAGGTGGCTCAGTGGTTGACCATCTGCCTTTGGCTCAGGGCGTGATCCCGGATTCCCAGGATCGAGTCCCACATCAGGCTTCTTGCATGGAGCCTGCTTCTCCCTCTGCCTGTGTCTCTGCCTCTCTTCCTGTGTCTCTCATGAATAAATACATAAAATCTTTGAAAAAAATAAAAATGAAATGTTGAAATGGCATCGGAGGGCAACTATTTATCCCTGACATTCCCCTATCCCTACTGGCAGAGAAATCTATGAAACACGTTGCGTATTTCCAAGGGAGAAGAGCGTAAGGATTGGAGATAGGATTTAAAAATTATTTTTAATTTGTAATTTTAAAAAAAGATTTTATTTACTTATTTATTTGACACAGAGAGAGAGTGAGAGAGCACAAGCAGGGGGAGGAGCAGAGTGAAAGGAAGAAGCAGACTCCCCACTGAGCAGGGAGCTCGACGTAGGACTTGATCGAAGGATATGGGGATCATGAACTTAACTGAAGGCAGATGCTCAGCTGATTGAGCCACCCAAGCACATAAGAAGATAACTTTTATCAATTCTTGATAGACCTGCATGCAGTTCTTGTCACCATTTTGAGTTTTGAGGCTCTTCTGTATCAGGGGTTGAGATTTCTCCAAGCTATGAAGAAGGAAGTGTCTTACAGATGATACTGGACATAAACAGCAATCCTCACTTGAGGTCTCGTGCTGCTGAGAGTGCTAGGGTGCCAATATGGACCTCAGGCTATCTCTTTTTTGGTACAAACATTATTTGTACATTGTAAAAATAAATTTGAATTTCTATAAAGCAGCCTTCTTAAAAAATATTAAATAGGAATTGAAATTTTCGCATGTATGCCCTTTATACCTCTCACATGCATCCATTTCTCTCTGTGCCCAGTGCACCTCCAATCTCCACTTATTTTTGCTGCCACCACACTAGTTTAGGCCATCACTGTTCTTCCCTGGATTAATGCCTTTAGTCTTTCTCCTCAAATATTTTTCTCACATGTCTTTTACAGAGATTATTCTAAGAAGAGTATTGCATCATGGTACATGGTTGTTTAAAGTCCTTTAAGCTCTCTGGTTGCTCATCAGATGAATTTCAAACCTTTTTAGCAAGAAATAATTCTTGAGAGCTTGTTTGGAGGTTCTAGCAGGGGAGCGCAGCTACTCGTATACCCTTGACCGAAGAACGGTCCTCCTCTATCGGGGATGGTCGTCCTCTTCGACCGAGCTTGCAGCTTCGGGAGGGACGCACATGGAGCGGTGAGGGAGGAAGGGGACACCCGCCTAGCCAGCCAGATCAGCCGAATCAACCCTGGCGATCAATGGGGTGACAGATGTCGCAGCCAGATCGCCCTCACATCCGCAAGAAATAATTCTTAAGATCATGAGGGCCAAAAACATGGCTATCTTCTCATATCATGTGTTTTTGAGCCCAGCACATGAACTATAAATAGGAGGACTTAGTAAATTTTTACTAAGTCCAAAGTAACTCCAAAGTAACTTTAGCTCTCTCGGGGTGACTCCCTTACAGAAAGTGACTCAAGCATCCAAGTCATTTATATCTGGAAAATTTAATTTCTGCAGCCACTGTGGCAGAGGAAAAGAGAGATGGAGTGTTGTGCAAGCACTTTTCACTATCTCAACCAAGAAGACCACATGGAGAGCCCACTGGCCAGACTAGAGGGATGGTCCCTAGCCTAACTACAAGGGAGTCTGGGAAATGTTATCGTTTTGCTTGCCCAGGAAGAGGAAAATGAAGTAGAACCTGGTGACTATGTAGCATTGTATCTGTCACAGAGTTAATTAGGAATGAACAACCCAGACTTTTGGGAAATGTGCAGTCTGTATTGTGATAGTCCAATCTGAGCCATGGAGGTTGGATGTCAACTTGTGAGTGGGTGTGAATGATTCCCCTAAAGGCCCTGGCTATTTCTATCATCAGTCATGCTGGTAAAAGAAGAATAGGCCTTAAATTTGGGGTAGAAAAGGACCATTTTCACTATCTGCATCAGAGGTCATTACCTATGACTATGGGGTAAAGTGGTCTAGAGATTCTCATTAAAGGTGGTAGAAAGAAGGGTACAAGATGGGTCAATCTCACCATTACACTACAGTCACCTGAGATCAGGCAAGGCACTCTGAAGTTGGCTTTAGGGTTTGTGAGCATTAGGAGCTACAACAGTAATGGAAGAATAGATCATACTGAGCACTCACTTCTATATATGCCAAACTTTTACTCTATCTTTGGCCAACACCACTGACTGATCTTGCCTGTGCCTGTAAGGCAAAGAGAACAGTGGTCATACTCAGATCTGTGCATAGTGCACAGCATGAGGTGGTACATTCTGTGATGACATAGGAGACATGAAGGCTCTGGTATTGAATGGTTTCCAGGCCAGAGTGGGTAAAAGGCCAAAGCGACAGCTAGAACTGATTTGTAAAACATGCAAGAATGGTCTAAAGAATCCCAGTGGTTACTGTTTCTTGGATTGAGGGATAACCTACAGAACGTTCTGTCTTCCTTTCACTGTAGCATTTGAGAGCCTGGGGTCACTATGGGGGAAGACATGAAAAGAAATATGACCTTAGTTTGTAACTTGGTTGGTAAAGTGGGACATTTAAGTTACAAATACAGGGCACATGAGTACTTCACAGCCTGTGCTGACATACATTAGCCCTGACTTTGCTCCTCTGATAATATAAATTACACTTAGCAAAACAGATAGAAGAGCACTTTGCAAGAAAAGTTAAATAATGTTATTCATCATGGTTAATGATAAATAGTACCCACAACAAGAATGACAGCAAACTTGCCATGACAATAACAAACACTGCAAACTTATTTGTTCTTGATATTTTCTGGATGCCCACTTCTCTTATTTTAATCTTTGTTTTGCTTTTAAAATTATCCCACTCATTTTAGTGTCAACTTTAGTTGCTGCATTCATCAACTTGGAAAGCTTGCAGCCTTGGACAAAAGTGTCATTTGATGTGTTTGATATATTCAGCTCTACATCAGTAATCTATTTGCAAAATTGTCCAATTTGAAAGTGACACATTTGATTCACTTGACTTTCCTTTCTCTCGCACAGTAAAATTTGAAGGAATTCAAGAGGTGTCGGGCACTAGTCACCAAGGAGAAAGGACAATAAAGGGATGTGTAAAGTACTCCAGAGAAAATTGTTGTGTGTCATTAGTAGTTGAACAAAATAAAGAGCCCTGTGAAGTTGAGCTTCTCTAAATAAAAGACAATGACATCTGGAGGGGAATGAGATCTGTTTAAGTTTGTTTGTTTGTTTGTTTCTTTTTTTTTTTAGGTTGCACGCCCAGCATGGAGTCCAACAACAGGGCTCAAACTCATGACTGTGAGATCAAGACCTGCGCAGAGATCAGGAATGGGATCCTCAACTGACTAAGCCACCCAGGCATCCCTCTTAAGTTTTTGATGTTAAACAGCTGACTCAAATTTTTCAACTTTTTCACATAATTGATTCTAATTGCTTAAGTATGCTTAAGTAGGAAATTTAAGAGTAAATTTAACATAAAAGTATAGAAAAACAAACAAAAATAATTACTCAGAATCCTGCCACCAAAGAGAACTATTATTGTAACTTCGGTATAATTCTTTTTATTTTTTTTGCAATGTGTACGTACATTGCTATTGTTGCAAAAAGGAAATAATGTTTTACCTAAAATGGAAATCCTTATTTTAAGAAGCATGGTTGCAGGCTGAACTCCCACTGGAAATTCATGATCTAATGTTGCTCGATATCCACTGAATCTCTCTAGTGTAAAGCATTATCAAACTTAAAGGAGACCCCATCTTAGCTTCAAAAAAGCTTATTAGGATCTGAGGAAGGAATTAAGGCAAATACATGATCAGTTAGATCAAGGAGTACTTACTGAGTAATTGTGATATGACTGTGTCAGGTGACAAACTGTGGGTATGAATGAATAAATACATGGATCCTGCCTTCAAAGTCCTTATAGTCTCACAGAAGACACAGGACGTGCCTTACACATGATATAGTAAGTAAAGATCCTAACCATCCTTACAAACCATAAGTACCGCAGGAGCTCAGAGGAGGGAGCAATCATCACTGGCTGAAGCCATAAGGAGCACTTTATTGGAGAGGCGATTTGTGAGCTGAATCCTTTTAGGACAGAGGGGATTTGGAAAGAAAACAGTGAATGAGGTGAATGAGGTGACAGAGCACCTCAGCCAAATGCCCCCAGGGCAGCCTCGCAGGGGGCTGTGGACCAGGATGAGGTGGGGAGAACAGGCTAGCCCGGATGGTACGAACAGAGAAGGGAGTTTCAGTCAAGATGGTCCAAGGTCAATGTTTCTTCTCTATTGTCCACCCCCAGGTTCCAGAAGAATGCGTTTCTTTTTTGAACCTGGATCCCAGCAGATTTCACTAGTAAACTCTTCTTTCTAAGATAGCCTTATTTCTTAAAAGGAACAGAATGATTTTCTTTCAGAATGTTTCATGGACTCACTGAGGCCCATAAGGAACCACAAGGATCGTTGAAGTCTAGTCCCATAACTTACTTTTGATTTGCAATATTTTTTCTTTCCTTATATAAGTTAATTCCAGTAAATGGAATACCTAGTGATACTCAGTTATCAAAGACTTGGTTTTTTTTTAGCCGATTCAGAAGACAGACTCACACCATTATAAACATGTGATGAGAACACATGACTGGAACTCTTCTAGAATGAACAGTAAGGAAGAGCAGGGATGTTAGATTTCATCACTGTTCAGCTGTGTGACCTTGGATAAATTACTTAATGTCTTTGGGCTTCAGCTTTCTTACTGGCACGCCAGAGCAGGGGGACAGGGGATGGGGGGGAGATCCCCCCTCCCATCCTTGCCTGGGGTTAGTGTGAGAATTAACTGAGATACATATGTAATAAGATTTCTAGGGTGAGAAATGTGCTTAGTTACTGCTAGCAAGTACTATTACAGAGAATAGGGAGCTGACTTTCTCGAGGCCTGCTCTGGGGTTACTCAAGGATTAGAACCGGGTGTAACGTGTGGCAATTTGAATGTGCTGCAGATGCTTTAAATGGTGTTTGGGACGGAATTGACATAACCTCTTAATGACTAAGCATTAAGCTCGTGAACATAAACACCCTGAATTCAGAACCTATTAGATGGTCAAGGAAACTCAACCACTTTCAAAGCATTTAAAAAAAAAATCTTTTAGTATGAGAAGTGTTTATTTTTCATCTTCATGATTACAATAGGGAGACATTTTGAGGTTACACCCTAATGAGAATTTATAGCATTTGTTTATGTGGCAGATTAAGGGAAGATTTTTAAAAAGTACCTGTTAGATAGTAGATTAATTTTTTGGAAATTTAAAACTTACTATGTGTTATTATTCAGACCAAAGACCAGTCCACCAAGGCAGAGGTGAACTGCAGAATTGTATTTTCTGGACTCTGTGCCTTTGGAGAAGCTCTTCTATTTGCCTGGATACCATCTGCATCGCTACCAAATTTTTGCAAAGATATGGTTAACTTCTGTTTATTTTTCAGGGGGCTTTTCTGCTTCCCCAAATCTTGGTTTAGGGTCTTATCCTACCTGTCTTTACAGCATTTAATCCCTTCATAGTGTTCCCCTTTCACATTTATGGAAGCTAAATAGTGGGAATGTGTCTGAACAGTATAAACTGTTTATACACTTATACTCTAAATATTTAGTAAAAAAGGCTTTTAGCTAAAAAAAAAGGATGCTCTTCTCCCCAAAGACCCAGGTGTCTCTTAGCTTTTAGTAAAATGTAACTTCTGCAGCTTAAAAATAGGTAAGATCAAAATGTTCCAGGCAGTTTCATCAAGCCTTATTCCTATTCCTTCAGAAGTCGGCTTTTTGAGTCCGACAGCAGTACAGGTTCCAGATGGTCTGTATGATTCAAGTAACTCATGCGCATCATACAACAAAACCTAAAAAACGTATTTGAAAATGTGTTCTATGGACCTTACCCAGAAACCCTTTGGCCAGACCAAGTCTGATGATTTAGATTTCTTTCTCCACTGCTGAGTCAACAATGTCCACTTATCAACCACTACAGCGGGAGTAGGAAAGGTGCTTCCATGGGCTCTGTGGGTTCCTTATGGGTCTGTGGGTTCCAAGAGGGGAGGGGCTGTACTATGTCTAGATCCTCTGAGCTCAGTACAAGGCCTATTATTACACAGGAGGGGCTCACAGATATTTGCTGAATGAAAGAATGGAGGACTCCTCAGTAAGGGCTGGGGTGGTCCTCTAAATCTAAGCCCAAATTATTAGAGGCTGAGAGCTGACTTCCTCTTTCTCTTTTTTAAAGTTAGGAAAGGTTCAGGCTTGGGATATTATCATCACTCAGTCGCTTCTCTTGGAGGGGAGGACATCTGTCTGCCCTGACCAGAAGAGATTTGGCTAAGAAACTCTTTTTAATGCTACCGAGGAAAACACACACACACACACACACACACACACACACACACACACACACACAAACGGTTCCTTCTGTATCAGAACTATACTTTAGGTTTAAGACCTTCTGAGATTGTCCTTTTTTCCTTAGAGAAAAGGTGCTTAATTTTTATCAGATTCTCAGATTCTATGACCCGCAAAGGGATAAGAATAATTGCTTCAGAGTCTTCCTTAAAATGGGCTCAGAGGGATCCCTTTTGATATTGTCACCAGGTAAAAAACAGTGAAGATGCCACTGTTGGAATATTTTATTTTCTATTTTATTTTCCTCCACGGGCCAGTGCCATCTCTGTGCCTGTTTGCCTTGCCAAATAGAGGTCTGGTGGATGTAAATTAACTTTCTTCTTAATTTTATAGTAGAGGTCAATGGCCTGCTTACTTGTCCTGCTTCACCTCCCCCCTTCTAATAACTTCCCTACTCACAAGTGAGAATTAGGATTCTTATTTTTATCACATAGAAGCTTGATGCTTCAGCAACTGAACTACCCTTTCAAAGGCTTGGTTTCTTCATATCTGAATATAATGTTCCTCTCCTCTTAGTATAATGTTCTTAGTTCACAGGGTTGTTCGTTCATTCATTTATTCACAATGGAGGGTCTAGTATGTACCAGGTAGTTGTTCTGGTGGTGAATGGAACAAAGGAGTGAACATTCTAAGGGAAGGCATCAGATGACGAACGAATAGGACAACAGGATATTAGTCACTGATGACTGCTATGTAAAGAATTCAAATAGAAGGATAGAGAGTGACCGGGTGGCTAGTTTAGACTGAGCCATCATGGAGTTCTTCTCTGAGGGGGTGACATTTAGGGTCTAAAGATCAAAGCAGAGGGAGTAGCAAGTGCCACAGGGCCCAGGCAAGCATGGGCTTAATGTGTCTGCAGAATGTCAGTGTGTGTGGCTGGTGGGATCCCAGAGGTTAGCAGGCTTGGCTTTGAAAGTCACTGTAAGGAGCTTGGAGTAGATTTTAAGTACAGTGGGAGCCTTTTGGAAGCGTTTTAAGCAGGGGAGTGCTGTGCTCTAAAATACTTTGTACAAGATCACTCCAGCTGCTGTGTGGAGAATAAATTGTAAAGACTGAAGGATGAAAGCCAGGAAACTAATTAGGAGGCCACTCTAGCAGGCCCAGCTCTAGATGATGGTGGCTTGGACGGGGGTGGAGGTGTACAGACAGAGAACAGTGGAGGCCTGGAGGCATGTGTGCGAAGCACCAGTGCCCATGCTCCGTGCATGGTGAGCACTCAATAAAATCTAGCTATTATCCTCCTCATCGTTATTATTATTGGCTTGGTAAAATGAAATGGGACCAAGCAATGGGTCAACATAACAATAGTTTTAAGAATATTACTAAAGTTAGAGCAAATTTGGTCAGATGGACCAAATCTTGTTTGTATACAGCAATTTTATTAATGTTATTTTCCTGATCCTGTTTTAGATGCAGTGTTTTCAATATTTTTCTCTCTGTGTTTTAAGAAGAAATCCATCATTTACTTCTTTCAGGACACACTGTTTAGTCATTTTGTAGTGAAAGAATCCTGATTATCTTCGAATGACAGATGTGAAAGAGTGAATTCTAAGTTGTGTGGAAGAGGTAATATATTGCATTGCTCTGGAATTTATTATGAGCAAGGAGTTGGAAAAAATTAGGGAGTTAACATCCAGGAAGAAAGCAAAACTTTAAAAATGACACAGACAGATTAATATATTTATGCATACATGTCATGCAGTCTGGTGCCAGAAAAGCCAAATGAAGAAGTAATGTTCTGAAAACAACTCACAATTACTGAGACTACTAAGCTTGGAGGCAGCAAAATAGGAAGACTAGTGACATTCATACATCTACAGTTGCTATGGGGTTACTTAAAGTTATGAGAGAGAGAGAATGAACTATTCTTTTTCTTTTTTCCCTTTTTTCAGAGGTGAGTCTTGGGATCTATGCTTTAACAAATGCACATACCTCTTCAGCCTACCCTTATCAGGCAAACTTGTATTTACAAGCGAAATTATTCTGAGACACAGAAGTCTTAAATGAAAGACAGACATCGCAATCCCTTAAGGTCATGCTGATCTCTTCAAATGTTAGAATTCGCTAGAGTGAGGTTGGCTTTTCAGCTAAGTGACCCCCATCACTTTAGAGTAATCCCTGTAATAAGTATAAATGTAGCAACACATTCCAAGAAAAACATGAAGCTCTAAGTGATATTCTACTAGGCCAGAGAGTTTGTTTTCAAAATGTGGACACCAATATTCTCTAAGCAGTGTGGTTTCTAGATATGCTAAAACAGTTATTCAAGCATTCTGAGTATCCACAGTGAGACAACAATTTTGTCAGTAAATTTCTTTCTATCTTCAAAATTCTTCTATTTGCTTTTTTTTTTTTTTTTGTGGTGGGGGCTTTCGCATGATAAAAGTAAAAGTTTTCTGTCTATCACTAGTATAACAAAGAGACGCTATGATCATTAGAGATACCCCTTGTATATGAACAACAAAAAAAATCATCTAAAACACAAACAAAAAACAGTACTCCCAAAAGTATGCTCTGTGGATCATCAGTTCTTCAAGACATCACTTGAAAGGAATCTTAGACACAGTGACTCAGTATTTCCCTCTTTGATCTACTTGAGCCCCACATTAAGCCTGCTCTGCCACTATGTGGCATGACCTCTTCAAGGTCATGGCCAGCAACAATCTCATTAAAACAATATAAGAAAGTCAGCAGAACAAATACAGAACTATAGCTGCAGCTGGTCCCCAGGCTGTAACCCATACTTACAATCTCCCTCCTCTAATACCCATTCTAGATTTCTTCTACCCTTGGCCGTCACTTTTGCCACTTTAGATTGCTTACCTGATGGAATAACCCAGACTTTTATCTCTGGGAGTCTGACTCCCCGGTTACAATGCCTTTGTGATGGCCATTCCATCATTACCTTCAGGAGTGGAAGCACCAAGGGATACCTCAGTGAATGTCCTGAGTCTCAGGTATATTCCTCCCTGCCCCCATTATGTAACAGTGACCCTAGCACCTCATAATAATTAAGGAAGATTTCTCCCAACAATACAATAACTCCTTCTTCTGATTGTGGTCCACAGGCATGAAGAGCCCTGCATAACTAGGTAGCAGGTGTGGGTTTAGGTTCAGTGGATCCCTTACCTTACCATGTTCCTTGGTGGAAGGGTAGTCCCACTGAGAATCAGGACCTCTAATCCAGCAGAACCTAAATCACAGAAATGGGAAACACAAATATGAAGTGAGTTATTGGGAGCAATGAGGACAAGTACCAATTCTGCTTCCATCCCTTCATCCCTTAGAATCATATATTTTAGCTAGTGGGGAGCAGTACCACGTATCAGCTATTGGCTCAGTACATCTGAAAGAGCTCCCCAACCTGGAGGGTTTTGTCTCTGAACTTCTATTGCATCGGAATCTTTAATAGGTCATTCCAACATTCTATCAGATCTGCTGCTTCTGGATACATTGGCCTATGGTAGGATGAATGGACCCTGTGGTCAAGTACCTTTTCCATTGACACACATCCTTTCATCAAACTCTGCAACTCTGCAAACTCTGTCCTTTCATCAAAGGCAATGTTATGCAGGATCCTGTGAAGATCAACCAGGAATTCTGAAAGTCCTCAGATAGTGGGCAGGGAAGGCAAACACCTATAGAGGAGATTTCATTTCTTTTCTCTCCAGGATGGAATGTCTCAAGACATGGAGAGTGGCACTAACATCTATATTTTTACCTAAGGTATGAGATTGCTTCTAAGTTAAGCTTTCTATTTAATTGATTAACTTGTTTATTGTTTTACAGCTACGGAATGCCTATAATGTATTAAACTTTCACATTTTATGGAAAAATATTTACATTACACAATAGATTTCTGTCCCTAACATTCAGGCTCCAATGATGACACAAGCACATTCATGTATTTTGTGCATTTTATATTTTCAAGGGTCCTGTTTTTACATCAAGTCACCCTAGGACATAGAAGATCTGATGCGCATACAACAAAGAATTTGTTTTGTTGTTGTCTGGTGGAACTAATTAAATACATGGATGGACAAACAAGTCAAATCTGTGTGCTCTTGTAATTCATCCAAGAAATCCCAAGAGACTGAGAATACTGATATCTTAATTGCTATCAATCACCCTGGCTCTCCCAGATCTAGGTAAATAATAAACATAATGCAAACACTTTTTGGCATATTGTTCTTAGACTGACAACCCAAAATTTTGTGTGTGTGTTGTATTCCTATGTCTAAAAATACCCAACAAACTTAGCACTAAGTGGATCTGTTCTACAGGCGTAAAAGTAAGGAAGAAACACTGATGATAACATGGCATTCAGGGTTCAGCCTGCAGAAATCAAGATGCTGGCTGTACTGTTCCCCAGAGAGACCCATGTGGGCAGGTACATGCACAGCTGTTTCACACGGGAGGTAGAATGGGTGTTGATTTAAAGATACACAACATCAGGTAGGTTTCTTTCCTGAATTCACTTTTGGGGGATTGAGTGTACAAAAGGTGTTCTCTAAGTTAAGAAGCTCCAAGCTTTACTGATCACACTGAGGCCTTTAGGGTAGAAAGTGAGGCTAGACTTATGGAGATACAGTGGTATTTCTGCTGGCCACCTTGCTTCAAACCAATTAAATTAACCTCTCTGCCTCAGTTTCCTCATCTGTAAAATGGGAACAACAATAGGAACCTTCCTCACAAGGTGGTTATAGGAATTTAATAAATTAATACACGTACAGTACTTAGAATACTACCTTGCTCATAGTAAGCATTCAGTGAGTGTAAGCTGCTATCATCACCTTCACCATCATCACAATCATTATCTTTATCTCATGTGTATCCTCCCTGGTATGAAAGTAAATTGAATTTTAATAACTATGACTCTATTTGACTTGTACTCCAACAGAATGAAGGAGTTCAGATCACCTAAAGTGATCAAGACTTCCCATAAATGATTTTTGTAATTATTAACCACTTTTCTTGTATACTTTTCTTAATACTATTCCTGAGAGAAGGTGTTATGGGTTGAATTCCATCCTCAGAAAGATATGTTGGAAATCTTGACTACTTTCATCTCAGAAGATAATCTTATTTAGAAATAGGGTCATTGCAGATGTAATTAGTTAACTGAAGTCATGCTGGAACAGAATGGACCCCTAATCCAATGTGACTGTGTCCTTATAAGTAGAGAGAAATTTGGACATAAGAATGCGGAGGGATGCCTGGGTGGCTCAGTGGTTGAGCATCTGCCTTCAGCCCAGGGTGTGATCCTGGAGACCTGAGATCGAGTCCCACGTTTGGCTCCCTGCATGGAGCCTGCATCTCCCTCTGCCTGTGTCTCTGCCTCTCTCTCTCTCTCTCTCTCTCTCTCTGTCTCTCATGAATAAATAAATAAAATCTTAAAAAAAAAACCTCACAGGTGGAAGATAATATGAAGACACACTAGACAAGATGGCCATGTGATGATGGACGCAGATTGAAATGATGCATCTCCAAGTCAGAGGATGCCAAGGATTGCTGGCAGGCACAGAAGCCTGGGAGTATTCTTTTCTACAAGTTTCAAGGTAGCATGAATTTTCTGATATCTTGATTTTGGACCTCGAGCCTCCAAAACTGTGGAACAATGTATTTCTGTTGTGTTAAGCTACACAGTTTGTGGTACTTTGTTATGGTAGCCCTAGGAAATAAATACAGAAGGGAATGGGAAAAAATGCCATTGAGGGGATAACATATCATTTGGACTTAACCAAACAGGTCACTGGAAGTTTAAGGTGATGTTCAAATGTGTAAGTTGTCACGTTATGTACTCTCTGACTATTTTGACAAAATGCTACCAATCTAATCTTTTCCCCCCTCTAATTCTAATCTATTTCCAAGATCTGCTTTCTGTAGGAAGGTTTTCCTTGCCCTGTATAAGTGATAGGCTTATGGTCATATGTGCTTTCCTATCAGACATTTGAACACACCTCCTCAAATTCTGTGCCTTATCAGTTCATTTGTTCATTCTTTCATTCATGGGTGTTTGTTGTTTATACAAGACAGCTAAGTGCCAAAGGAACAAATACCCTGTTTACATTGCCCAGAGTCATGACCATTCCCGCTCCTGTGGGTCTTTAGAAAAGGGGACATTCCTGGTCCTCTGTGATCTTTCCCCATCATGATTCTTCCCTTCTCTCCCTCACTCAACTCTAATATAATTTATCTTCAGAGCAAAGGCAGCCTCTCTTTGCTGTAGACATCAACTAGATTCTGCACCCCCCCAATATAGATACTATTTTCCTAGTTCTAAAAACAGCTATTGGACACATATCATTTGTCAGAGCGAGTCTAATCTTTCCACAGTTATCATCTCACATCCAGGGTAGCCAGGCCAAGATTTATTTTCAAATACTTTTGTCCTGATGACCTGGAAAATCCTTCCAGAATCACAAGTCCTATTTTTACTTTGCACAAATGACCATAGAGTCAACTTCAAAATTCCACAGATGCCTAACCTGAAAGTAATGGAAGAAAGAAGCAAAATTTATAAAAGTATCTAGAACTCATTAGCTAATTTTCTTCCCTTGAGCCATGATTGCTATCCCTCGGTTCTATAGGATGGTAAAGTTTTGTCCAAGTCAGCAGGCATGTGTGTGTGTGTGTGTTTTTTTTTTTTTCATAACTGTTTCCAAAAATACATTCTTTAGAAAACTTGAGGTACATCATTTTCTTCAGTAAAAATGAATGACCGCTTATCCTCCTTATTCCACTGTGCTGTTTTGTAATGCATATTAAATACAAAAGTAGCTTTAAAAATATGCAGTGTGCTTTTTCAGAGGTCTCAAGCAAGGGCATGAACAAGCACACGTGCTTATGCATCAAGCAGGATCCTGCTTTGGATATTTTTAAAAAAGAGCTGTTAGAGTAGCTTTAGTTTCTTCTGGTCCTTGATTAAATCTTGATTAAAATCAGTGCTGCAGTTGTAGAATGGGAAGCAGTCTTCTCTTTCCTTTCCCCGCTGTAGGTAACATCACTTGATTGCTTGAGACAGTTAAAGGTGCTTTGGTAGTAGAAGGACAACAAGATTAATGGGCAGGCATTTCCATAGTAACAGCAAAGCACTCTGGGAGACAGAGCCATTTGGGGGCGGAGCTACATATGCCAGGATTTCGGCTCCCATGGCAACAGCAGAATGTGGGGTGGGGATGAACAGGCTACAAAACTTAGCAAAGGTCCATTTAGTGGAGACAATATATAATCAGAGTTGTCATCTATTTTAAAACCCAAAGTTAAATAAATCAAATTTGAGACCACAAGCTGATGCAAAACATTTAAAATACACTGTATATCCACTGAAAATTTCTGAAGCATAAGCACAAACAGTTCAAGAACTATCCAATTGTGACGACTTGTTAGTTTAAAAAAATCCAATTACCAAGATTTTTGTCCCAGAGTAGTTGCAGAAAATTACACAATTAGAGCAATTTTTCTCAGCTGCTCCACTACAGGAAACTCAAGTAATTATACAAAAATAGTGTAAAATAGTTTTCACAACTGTAACTTAGATTTCTGCTTTCTTTAGAATTCTGTTTTTCTCTGTAGATAACCATCTCAGTCCAAAGTGCAAGACAGACCGCAGTGAAAAGAGAAAGCAACAGCTAAAAGATGAGTAAAGAAACGAGCAAAAGGTGAGTGAATGACTAAATGGGAGAAGCTGACAAAATTCAGAAAGACCTAAGACCCGACATTCCAACAAAATGAGTAAAAGAAGTTTGACACAAAATCGTATTACTCCTACTTTTTTTAACCTCACAGTTAGTGTTTGAAGGTCTCCTTTGACCTACACAAAATTATAATGTATTCAGGGAGCTCACCATCCACTTAGGAATAAGCATTATTTTCTATCTAGGCCGTTTGAGTCATTCTACACATGAGAGGGAAGATTGGAAATCTGGTGAATTGGGGATAGGTTAATTACTAATCAGGTCCATTAAAGTAAATCTTTGTATCTGCACTTTATTAAGAATACTTGTTACCTGGAAATATTTAGCCAAATTTTACTGAATGGTAACTATGAATTTGGAAAACAGATACTAATGATTCAACCCAGTTCTATTCTTTAATTGAACTTTGAGTCCAGTAGGGTTTGGATGTCAGATGTCATTTAAGCATGTGGAGGATCTGACCCCAGTGTCTCAGAAGGAGTGATGCCTATTGCTAAGCATCCTACATCTGGAAAAGAAGCTTTGCTCACAGGAACATCTAAGGGATAGTCTCCCTAGCATCAGCACCATTAATCTGGGAGCTATCCTCCTTCCCTATCATCCATACAGTTAGTGTTATTGTTCTGTGATCCTGATTTCCTGTCTAGAGTTGACTGATCTAAGAATTGACACCTGAGTCCAGTTTGGCTAGTCACATTCATTACCCAAGATTTTGAGATTCTGGATTCAGAGTCAATCTTTCACCAGTGACTACAGTTGCAAGATGTGGAACTCTGGAACTGTGAGTGGCTGGTTTGTTTGTTTGTTTGTTTGTTTGTTTTTGTCATAAGAAGAAACCTCAAGAAAAAATAATAAAAGCACCAGAGAAGAGCAGGGACAAGAAGTGGAGACTTGATTGACATGATGTTCAAGCCCCAGTCTAGTTGTTTCTGAAGTCTAGTAGAGTCTGCATGTCCTATAACTTGAATGTATCTGCTAAATAAATCTTCCTTCCCCACCTTTTTTGCTCAAGTTAGCTCAAACTGGCTTTCTACCTCTTGCAACTCAGACTCCTAACTAATATAACAGCCTGTCCCCAAATGCTCCGAAAAACACGATAAAAGGAAAAAAGTGGAACAATTACTTAGATAGAAAACATATTCTGGGAATAAAGCAGGGACTCAAGCAATTGCAAAGTTTTACTTTGCATGAAATTCAGTGGTTTGTGAAAAAGGAAAAGGGTCTCAGAAGCCACTATGACCAGAAAATCAGCGGAAGGAACAAGACCAGCTGGAGTAAAAATGCAATGAAAATCAGGTGGTGGCATCTTTTCTACTTGTAGAGGATTATAAGAATTTGAGCAGAAATCCTAATTAAAGGTTTTAGCTTTGTGTTGCCCACTATAAGACGTGCTAGATAGGCTCTTTAAAATTTCAAGGAACATTTACACAGGAGACTAGTCCAATGTCTAAATACTAAGAACTCTCAAAAAACAAAACAAAACAAAACAAAACAGAACAAAGAACATAAAGGGGAAGCTATGATTCAGGATAATTCTTCTGGACCAAAAGACTTGAGTTTCCAGGTGGAATGGGCTGACTGAGAACCCAGCACAAAAGAAGAAAAATAGATCTTCACTGAAACGTGTTACTGGGAAATTCAGAACAATTGGGGACAAAGAAAGAATCTTAAATATTTCTAGAGAAAGGAACAGAAACAGATGTTATGCAAAGTATCAGGAATCAGAACTTCTTCTGCTAACTCAAGAGCAACTGTGTGGGAACAATGCCTTTAAAACTATTTCCAACCTAGAAATCTATATTGAGCTCAACTACCAATCACATAGAAGTGTGGAATGAATATATTTTAGATATGTAAGATCTTAAAAATGTAATTCCCACATATACTTTCTAAGGAAACTATTGAAGGAGGTATTACACTCAATGAGGGAATTAAACTAATTGAAAGAAATACACGGAAAAAGGGAAGAATATAGCAGAGGTGGGACTCTGGGGAATCCCAAGCTGATAGCTGCGCACCAGGTTGAGAGGGCCACTAGTCCATATCAAGGCATTTCCAAATTCGGTTACCTTTGTCCTGAGTCCATAGCTATCCTTCCCTCCATGTAAAGATAAGTATAGGGACTACAGTAGAAATGGATTAGTTATCTACTGCTATGTAACAAATTAACACAAACATGGAGTTCTAAAACAAAACACATTTATCATCTTCCAGTCTCCAAAGGTCCAGAGTCCAGATATAGCTTTGCTGGGTGCTCTGCTCAGTCTCACACAGCTATAAGCAAGGTATCAGCTACAATTGGGTTCTTTTCTAGAACTAGGGGCCCTTTCTCATTATTGGCAGATTTTAGGTGCTTGGGGTTATAGTACTGAAGTCTAGTTTTTTTTTTTTTTTTTTGTTGGTTGTCATCTGGGGCCACTTTAAGCTCCTAGAGGCCACCTGCAGTTTCTTACCAGATGGTCCTCTCACAATACGGCAGCTTACTTCTTAAAAACCTATAGAAGACTCTCTCCAAGAGGAACATGAAGTCTTTTATAATGTTATCTTTTCAAGGGAGTGGCTATCCCATCACCTTTGCCATATTCTATTGGCTAGAAGCAAGTCACAATTTCTGTCTACCCTCAAGAAAAGGAAAATTCGACAAGGACATGACTCATGATGGGCCACTTAGGGTGTGTCTGTCACAGGAACTATTATTTTAACTTATTAGATACAAAGTGATGACAGAACATAACTGAGATTGAAAGATAGGTGATAAGGTATTTTCTAACATGAATAGTGACATTGAAATCTGATGTTCTTCTATTTAACACATTGATAAGAATCTTCAGATGGCTGCAATGCAAGAAAAGAAAATCTACCCAAATATGAGGAATTATATAATTATATAATATGTCCTTTCACTGCACATTATGTCGTAAGAATCACCATGTTGTCTAGCATAGAAGGAAACAATCATTTGATATTGCTGTATAGTATTCCACTGCATAGAATAAGTATGGATATGCCACACTTATCTATCCACTCTATGGCTGATGAATGTTTAGTTTGTTTCTAGTTTTTGGCTTTTATGAATACCACTGTTTGTGAACACCCTTGTCCGTGGGTTTTGGTACACCTATATAACTTCTTAATCTGATAGTAACATATACATAAAAATCTATAGAAAACATAATATTTAATCGTGAAATATTGAAAGCTTCTCCTCTGACAACAGAAATGAGATAAGGCTGTATGATATTGCTTTGGCATTTTACTAGTGATTCTATGCAATACAAATGCTTAGAAAAATATTTAAAAGATAAAAGGATGAGAGAGGAAAAAAATAAACTGTCATTATTTTCAGACTGCATAATTTCTATATGGAAATTTAAAAAGTACAGATAATCTATTATGACTAATAAATGAATTTACCAAGGTCAATATGTGAGGTCGGTTGTACTTATGTTGGCAACTAACAATTAATGTGTTTAATGTTTAGAACTGGGTCAAACAAAGGGTGTATAAGACTTGTACACAAAACCTACTAAAACATACTGAGGTAAGACCAATTATCAATTCAGATATATATCTGTGGACTTAAAGATTCAATATTGTTAGGATGTCAGTTTGACTATTTGACCTATAAGTTCCATACAATCCCTACCACTGGTCCTTGGTCCCAGGTCCAACCCCTGGGAGGTTGGGTTTGAGAAGCTTACAAGCTGATTCTGAAGCTGATATAGAAATTCAAAGGGTCAAGAATAGGAATGACATACTCATCAAAGAGCAAAGGTGGAGGACATATACTACCAGATTTCAAAACACATTAGGAAACTATAGTAATTAAGTTAACAGGTGATAAAGGCAGGGGGATAAACAAACAGACCAGTAAAAGAGAATACAGAGCCCAGAAATAGACCCACACACTTTGAGTCACTTCATTTAAGACAAAGGTGCCACCACTATTCAGTGGGAGAAAACAATGTCCTTACAGTAAAAGGCATGAGAAACTAGATTTTCATATAGGGGAAAAGATGAAAATTGACCCCTTTCTCAGACTGTGCACAAAAATTAATCCAAGGTGGATCATGGCTTGGAAAGTAAAAGCTAAAACAATTAAGCTTTCAGAAGAAAACAGGAGAGCATGGCGAGGAGGAGGCAGATGTCTTAGAACAAAATGCATTAAACATGAAAAAAATGGATAAATTGGACTTCATTAAAATTAAGAACTTCTGTTCATCAAAAGCCATCATTAAAAGCATGAAAAAGCAAGCCAAGGAACGGGAGAAGATAACTGCAATCCATACATGCAACAAAGGACTCCTTTCTCCAATATAAAAAGTGCTCCTGTGAATAAGTCACTGGTAATCCAATCAGAGAATGAGAAAGACCTGAACAGGCACTTCATCAAAAAGATGCCTTAATAGCTACTGAGCATATGAAAAGGGACTTATCATTACAAACTAAAAAGGTATTTAACAAAATTACAAATTAAAACTGCAAAACTACAACACATTCACCAGAAGCACTAAAACAAAGCAAAACAAAACAAACTAATAAGCCAACAAAATATCCCTGATGGTTCCAAGAACTGGTGAAGCGATAGAGCCACTGGAACTTTTTTCATACTCAGCTAGTGGGAGTGCAAACTTGTACACTCTTGAAAATTTACTGGGTAGTATCTAATAAAATATATGTGTGCCCAGTGACCCAGAAATTTCCCTCATAGGAATAAACCCAATAAAAATACGTACAAATGCACATCAAAATATTCTGAATTTGATCAAACTGATAGAGGGTTTGTTTTTATCCACTAAATGGATAATCCATGGATCTAATCAATAAAATCAGGGCTTGCTAGAGGTGATGTGAGTAAAGGGCCATGGAGAGCCTTGTGTATATTCAGAGGAAATCCTGCTGGTAGGGGGGGCAGCTGGAAATGGGCAAAGGCCTTCCCTTCTTACACTCCCCTGCTGGTTAAAGCTGGCGGGGAGTCATCATACCTTCCCGCTTCTGCTTGTGTGCGCATGTGTTTGCTTTCCTACCTCATTTGCAGTTCCCTAGATTCAGTTCACTCTGAAGGGCCTCAGCTCGTCGTTCTCATGACCCCTTCCTAATTGTCAAGTGCTCAGTCATAAGTGTGGCTTTGATGCTGGGAGACACCACCTTCCCCTCAAAATATTTCCTCCCTCTGTGACTCCAAGGAGCAAACTTCCCATGCAGAAGTGAGCGCCTCCGTAGTGGAGGACAGAGTAAAGTGGATTAGCAAGAACCTGCAGGGGCCCTAAGTAACTGCACTCCACTTCAAACACCGTTTGCCCACCGAGCCCTCCTTTTACCCGTGGCCTTGTATCTAAAGATTAGGCTCCCCTAGAATATTCTGAAGTGGCTACTGAAGAATCTTGTGAAGTCAAGACACAAAGAGCCATTCTGTTCTCAGAAATGCCTGCATTTATACGACTGTGAGTCTCGCACTTACATATTCTATCTCCTGCTCCCTATCCTGCTGATTTCAATCCGGCGGGACCGCCACCTGTCTTTGTGCTCTGTACCGCACATGTGCATATGGCGCATGCTAAATATAAATGCTGTTTGGCAGGATCCTTTTTTCTCTTCCTTTGTTTCTGCAAATGTAGGGAAGAAAATGTGTAATGTGTGCCCTCTCCAAAAGGAGAGAGAGAGACTTTGAGGAAGTGGAAATATCTGGACGACAAGCTACACATTTAACATATCATTTTGGCTGTGGCCGCAGGGGCAGCAGCGATGCCCACTGCTTTGTCGAAGTGGGGCTGAGGAGTTGGGAGGCACACTCTCCTTCACAGGCGTCAGGCAACTTCCTGAATTGCTAAACCATCTGATTGAACTTTCAGGGGCTGGTTTTCGAATCTTGCCAGTGCCTCCTTCTCATGTACTCAAATTAGGTCAGTCTGTGCTGCAATAACTAACAACTCAAAGCTCTCAGTGGCACGACGTAATCCATCTTTTATTTTCTATCCATGCTACGTATCCGATGTCAGTTGGCTGTTGGGATCTGCTTATCACAGTCACCCCAGCCAAGGACAGGGGAGGTTTTCTCTTGAGATGTGTCTCCACCATCACTGTGGCCATTGGGCAAAGAATATGGCAAGTCACCTTCCAGCTGTGAGAGCTTCCCCTGGAAGTGACACACTTCACTGCTGCTCCCTCTTTATTGGGCAAAGCAAGTGCCAGGCTTTGCCTGACTTCAGAGAAGAGCGGGAGGTATATCTCACAGGTACCTGATGGCAGAGAGCTGTAAATGTTTTGCTACTAGCACGAATGACTACCACGTCTCCTGCCAGAAATATGAAAAGAGCTCACAACTGCTCACGCTATATTGTTGAGGTGCCCAGGTACTGTCTAGGTGCACCAATGGTGCTGTTGAGGGAAGAGAGCAAGATACACAGGGTTGAAGCTCTTCCACAAAACAGTGCTTAAATTTTTTGAAGAAGTGTCATAACATGAAGAGACTTGCATTAGGGATAGTAAGGCGAGAGACACAGAGCACACAGATGCTTGCTCCACTTTCAGTCTCAGGAGCTGGGCCGAGGTCAGACACACACACTGTTACCTCCCAAGTAGAACAAATGTGAAAACCAGTAAAATGTTACTAGAGCCTTTAGGAGCTGACCTGCTTCCTGCTCCCTCCGGCAGGCTTCCCAGCATCCCTGTGGGCTCTGCTCTTACCAGTTGAGCCTGCTCTACTCCTTTGGCTGGTAGCAGGGCCCTTAGCCAAGCTGTGATTGCAGGGAGTGTGGTTTGTTAGATCTGAAGGACTATGAAAAGTCCCAGAGCCACTTAGCAGGTGAAGAATCATGACTATGTCTGTGCCAGCTTCGAGAGCCTAACATCTCTGGACTGATTGCAGTGAGCCTAGGAAAAACCCGAAGGAGGATTTCAGATTCAGAGGGCAGTTGAGAGGGCTTTGCCTAGTGACACTGATCATAGCTAGCAGGGGGCCACTTGAGGGGAGGAAGCCGGCTTGTTGCTTCTTATGGCCTGCCCCAGACAGATCACTTTATGTATCAGTGGAGGAGAGCTAAAGAGAAGAGCAGTTGGACTCTCTGGAGAAACCGAGGGGAGGTAGCAAGACTGATGTGACTGTCCAGCACTGCTTGGTGCAACGTGAATCTCAGCAATTTTTAGCAGGATTCTGCTAATGAATGTGGAACTGAGGGACTGGCAGCTCCATTTCCTCTGGTATTAACATTTTTTACTTTATTTTAATGAGGAAAATGAGATTCTTCTCAGTTTCCTATCACTGAACCCGGTTTGGGAGGGTATGACATTTAACAACAGTGCTTTGAAAAATATTAAGCATTATACAAATATGAGGAATTGTTGCCGTCATTATTCTGATGAAGCACACACGCAGCTTTGAATCAGCCTTAATATTGAGGGGATATTGAAGGGATTAGGAGGGGCTCTGTAACTACTGGGTAACGATCAGGATGGCCTTCATAAAAAGGGCCAACTAATCTGGCCATATTAAATCCATTTTGAGAAGCTAAATACCCAAACTCTGAGTCAATAAACTGCAAACGCAGACGTAGATCAGAAAACTTGATCATTTCACATCAGATGCAACACTTTTATAAATTATAAAATATGCCAGGTGATTAATTCTAATTCCAGAGCGTAACCCGATTATCTAATGGGTGAAAGGAGGAAATGGCTTTGGGTAGAAGTGCTCCCAAATATCTCCATACGTATGCACAGCCAGTCAAGTGGAAGGGGGACTGCCATTCTATGGTGGACTCCAGGATGGGTGCAAATGATCCAGGAGAAAAAAGAGCAAGTATCCTTCAATCAGCCCCTAAAAGCTTTGAGAAACTGCAATTCAGCCTTACTTGTTCAGATGAATTGGGGGTTTCACATCAGCATGAACTAGCATAAATTTGTAATACAAATCATTTGAAAGACATCCACTTGCACTATTTTCCAAGTATAAAGAAAGGCAAAACTAATGGATAGGAGATTGGAGACAAAAACAGGTCCACCCAAGCCTGCTGAATTACCCTGATTATTGTTTGCATGCAAATGATACTACTCTAAAACAGTTGAGTCTTATAATAAGTCTACTGTTGGCCTTTTATTTTTTAAAATACTAACTCATTTAGGGGAAGCCTTTTTTTTTTTTTTTTTAATTGTTGAAAAGAAAACACCAGTCCTGTTGAGGGAGGATACATGCGCAATTTGTGATGTGCTTGTACTGGATGGGAACCTTCAGGAGGCTTCCCTGTTTGTCTCATTGTCCTGTGTGCAGTGGGCAGAGACCACACAGCTTTGGGGAAAGCAAAACTACCCACTATTCTGGATAATAAAGCCAGATACTGATTCATTAAGGACAATTCCTCATAATTAACTAAATCTTTTACAGACATTGTTTCTTCCCCTGTTGGTAAGTTGAACTGGGGCAGTCCTAGGCAGCAAGGTAAGAGTAGATAAATCTCTTATAGAGATGACTTATCGTTCCAGCTTTTAGTTGCCTTGCTTGGCCCATCCTTTCCCTGTGTATTCTCTCTACTTTCTCTCAAACAAGTTCACAGCGAGACTTCAAGTCTCTTGAGGGCAAAGCTTAAGAGCATATTATTCATCTCTGAGATTGTGTTGTCCTTTCTAGTGTCTGTGACAGAGTAATGCCTCACTACACGATTGCTACATGAGTCAATCAATGCATCCATTGGTTAGCTATTAGGGCTGATAAATGCACATGAATAAATAAATATTGAGAGTAGATTAATGTCTTGGGCATTAAAAAGGGAATCACCCTTAAACCCAGGGGAATGACTTCTGCTTTGGATTTTAGACAGTAGAAGGGGCAGGTGAATACCTACACCCTGCGTAGGTGATGGTGATGGACTTCCACTCATGTAGGTACAAGCTTTCTCTAAAAATAACAGCAGCAGCAACTACTACTACCAGTTATTAAGGACCTACTATGTGCCAAATGTGTGATATACCAACACTTCATGTGATCATCATAGTAACAACTTGCAGTAGTTACTCTCTTTCCTTTATAGACTGGGAAACTGATGTCAAGGGAAATTAAGTACTTGCCCAAAGTCCTGGTGAGTAAATACGGGTTTAAAGAACCAAGTTCTAGGGCAGCCCTGGTGGCTCAGCAGTTTAGCACCGCCTTCAGCCCAGGGCCTGATCCTGGAAACCTGGGATTGGGCTCCCTGCATGGAGCCTGCTTCTCCCTCTGCCTGTGTCTCTGCCTCTCTCTCTCTTTCTCTGTGTGTCTCTCATGAATAAATAAATAAAATCTTTAAAAAAAAAATAAAGAACCAAGTTCTGACTTATTCCAAACTGGCATCCTTTCCATGTCACTACTTCATCTATTCTTTCTATAAATGGAATTTAATAAACATTTGCTCAAAAAAGTACAACACCTTTAGCCTGCTCCATTTGAGATTGCAATGGAATTCCAAATATTCTAATTTCGTGGTACTCATTATCATCAACTTCCATCTACCTATTACATAAATAATGCACTAAGTTCTCAAACAAACAGGTGTTTGTATTGACTTCATAACCCACTCCTGTCCCCCAAATCTGGATCCCATGTAAATTTTTTTCTTATCTGTGAATACTACCCTTTAAATGTATGACCCTTTTCATCTGAATAAACCTGGAAGTCAGAAACAAATGATTTTTCAGACCATATCCAGATGTTATGGTTATTGTAGCCACAGCCCATGGTCCTTGCTATCAAAGGATTTGCAACATTCACTTAGAGACACAGCATTTATGTTTATAAATAAACAACAATGTAAATGCATTTATGACATATCCAAATTAGGGTGCAAACAATAAATACCAGCAGAGTTCAGAGAAGGGAAAGCTTAATGGACTAGAGCAATTACAGAGGGTTTTCACAGAGGAAATGGTAATAGGAATGCAGAGTGGTTATGAAGACAATGAGCAGCCCTTGTTCCTCACACCTGCATTCAATGGACAGTTTTTACTTAATTGTGACTGCAGACCTGGCCACAAAAAGCCCTTTTATGGCAATTCTTTGTGTCTCAAATTCCCTTTGATGTTAAATATATAAGTCATTGTGCATTTGCTTTTTAAAAAGCAGGGTATTTTCTCAGTCAGCGGAATTCATAATTCATATTAGAGAATTAAATGCTATGGTTAGTCAGACCAGAGGCCTGGATAGAATTTTCACTAATAATAAATTAGGAATAACACATCAATATAGAGAGAATCAAAGGTCAGTCTTTCAGCTGAAACTGTTATGAGAACGTACTTTAGGAATAACTTTTTACCCATCTGTATACCTGGAATATTCACCAAAATATTGGTGTTTTCTTTTTAAAAGAATTACCTTGGGGTGCCTGGGTAGCTCAGTCCGTTAAGCATCTGCCTTCAGCTCAGGTCATGATCCTAGAGTCCTGAGATCAAGCCCCACGTCGAGCTCCCTGCTTTAGTGGTGAACCTGCTTCTCACTCTCCCTCTGTTGTAATCACTGCTTGTGTTCTCACTCTCTGTCAAATAAGTACATAAAATCTTAAAAAGAAAAAAAAAAGAGAGAGAAATGCCTCTATTGCCCACTTTGTTTTATCTATGGGGCCTGGACTGAAATGAATGTATTATAGATCCCCCAGATTTTTATTTTGTTTTAAATGAAGCACCTTCTATTGGGCAAGATAATACAGGGTGTCATGTATTTTGCTATTGATAATAGAGAAGTTTTTCTTTATTATTTATTATTTGGAGTCCAACATTTCCAAATAATAGGACCTATTATTTGAGTCTAGCATTTCTGAATGTGTGCTCTACAGAGCATTAAGCTCACGACATATTTCATACTTGAATGGGTTCCATGCTCAATTAAGTTTGGGAAATGTCCTTCACTTGAAAGTTTGCAATCAATGCACAGTAACATATGCATAGGCTCTGGTAAGTCCTGTTGTAGAGAAACCTTTTAAACTTTGCTTAGCTCAGTGTTTCCTAAAGTTATTTGACTACAAACAATCCCTGTTCCCTCCTCTACTCCCCTCCCCCAAGACACCTGTTACACTCAAGGATCAGTCAGGAAGATGGGAACCATGCTAGCTATTTTATTGGGGATAATATAAGAAATTGGTAACAGGTGTTGGAGTACTAAAAGAACCATGGAGAACATTGATGGATCCTAGAGGTAATAACCTTGAAAGAGGAAGAGTCTGGGTTTTCAAAAAGATGGAAATTCTTAAGAGGGGCCTTGCAGAGGTAGGACTGCACCTCTCAGTAGGAGCCATCACCCAACTGCTGCTTTAGTTCAGGACCTCGAAGGGAGAGCCCCTGATACCCAGTTGCTTAGGAAGCTGGGGTTCAGCTGCTGGTCTTGCTGAGTGTGGTGTAATGAGGCTGGTTCTGGAAGTGTAGAAAGAAGCCAGTCATAGAAAACACTGGCTGCTAGAACCAATCTTTGGTGCCTGGGGTAAAGGATGACAGATAAAGCAATACTGTCAGAAATAGCCAAGACGCAAATGTCTCCCTCCTCCTACCTTTCAAGTTCTCGCTAGCACCCCCTATTGGCAGGATCTAGCATGGGGCCGGCTGGCAAAGGAGAAATGTGACTTGCAGAGTGAGAACCTCAGTATAACAATGGGGGTGTGGAACTCAAATAATAATACCTATTATACAATAATATGATGGCTTAATACTTGTCTCAGGCCTTTTCTTTAGCTACTCAGCAGACATGTACACCCTTCTACACATATTTGAACTCCAGTAGAGCAACAATAACAAAGTTATGTTTTGGCTCAATGAGATGCAAATATCCTTTTTATGAATAAAAATGTTCCCACTTTCCCAAAGAGGGTGCCACAAAGTCCTGACAGTCACTGTTTCCACCTCTAAGAAATGTTAATTCTTGCTCAAATTCAGTCATGGACCCATCAGAATAGAATATCTCCTCACTAAAAACTAAATTATAAAGTTATCAACCACCAATAATCTTTATGAAAAATCATGAAGATAATGAAGCAGAAAGGAAAATATATACTCGCTTAAAAATATCCGAAAATTTGTTGGAAAGTTTGTTAAAAATAATATAGTTTTAACTACAACTTTTTAATTTTTTTTTTCCAGGTTAATTTAGACATCAAGCTTCTAGGTCTTATTTGGGCGTAGTTATTCATAGGATAAAGTGGAGAGCTGCCAATTCATTGGTGAGTTTAAACTGTGTAGATAATGGGTACACAAAATTTATTTTGGCCGCATTTTTTCCCCCCTCATTCCAATCCTAACTTTTTAGGTTAGGAATTACCTCCTATTGATTAAATGCATTTAAAATCTAGTATTTCGGGGCACCTGGGTAGCTCAGTTGGTTAAGTATCCATTTTCAGCTCAGGTCATGATCTCAGGGTCCTGGGATTGAGTTCCACATCAGGCTCCCTGCTCAGTGGGGAGTCTCCTTCTCCCTCTCTCTCTGCCCCTCCCCATGCTTGTGCTTGCTTACTTATGTTCTCTCCTATATAAATAAGTAATTTTTTTAAATACATAAAATCTAGTATCTCAGGCTCACGGTTGTGGAATGAATATATTATGGGAAAAAAAGGCCTAGCACAGAGAATATGATCAGTGACCTAATAGAACTATACAATGCCGAATGGTAGCTGCACTTGTGGTGAGCGTAGCATACCATACAGAGAAGCTGAATCACTATGTTCTTCATGTGAAACTAATATAACATTGTGTGTAAACTATACTCAAATTAAAAAGAAAAAGAACTATGTGTCTAAATACCTCACAGTTAACTCAGTAATGATTAGTCCTGAGTCTCAAGGTAGAGATTTCCAATGGTGGCACTAATGAGATGAAGAACCTTGGCAACAGACATTGTAAAATGGAGGCCGTTGCACTAGCTGGGTACCCTGAGGTAGTTCCTAACATTGGCAATGGCAGCAGCTTTTAAAAATGTGAAGTGTGACCCTTCAAGCATACTCTATGCTTCCATGGTGTCCTACTTTTCTTGTAGGAGTTATAGGGGACTACATAGAACTCAGTGACCCATTAGCCTCTTATCACAGGTCATGACTATTGGCGAGGGAGCTTTGGTTTGGTTGTCTGAGCATCTAGAGTTGGACAGAACTGTATCACGGGTTCCTTTACATTTTCTACCACAGATTGTCCACCATGAGTTCTTTTTTTTTTCTTTTTAAAGATTTTATTTATTTCTTCATAAGAGACAGAGACAGAGAGAGAGGAAGAGACACAGGCAGAGGGAGAAGCAGGCTCCATGCAGGGAGCCCGACGTGGGACTCGATCCTGGGTTTCCAAGATCACGCCCCGGGCTGAAGGCCGCGCTAAACCACTAAGCCACCTGGGCTGCCCCTCCACCATGAGTTCTTGTCATCACTGAACCACTTTCCCAGGCACCACTGCCAAGTGGTTTGTTTCTCTCATTTGTGTGTGTTCTTAGAGATTTCAGGATGGCTGAACAAACTGGTGAGAGAAAGAGTAAGTCGCTTTTTTTGAAACTGTGATCTTTCACTTTGAGAATTATTTCAGACTTCGTTCTCCCAACCATAAGTTCCTTTGGGGGTACCCAGTACTTTGGCCATGTTTGTGAAAGAAACTGATCTAAAGAAATGACATATCTACTTATTCATTAATTCAGCTCATGAGTCTCTGTTTTTTCCTTTTTTTTTCTTTTCATAGCTGTTGAATTAACAATGTACTGAGTACCCACTGCATGCCTAGCCCTCAGGGCAATGGAAATACAGTGATGAACAGGGCAATGTCCCTACCTAGGGCGGGGGTGGGGGGGGTGGGGACAGACAATAGCTATTTGTGCATAGTGGTGAAAGATATGGACTAAATCAATAGGATGAGGTGACAGAGAGTGATTGTTGGGGAAGAATGTGATTTCTCATATGGTGATAGGAAAGAATTCTCCTGAGGTGGCAAAGCTTGAGGTGAGATGTGGAGCATGGGAAGGAACCAGTCACATGAGGATCTGGGATGAATATCACCACCCAGAGGGAAACAAATGCAAAGGCTCAAGGGAGGAGTGTGCTCTTCCCCCACAACAGACTCCATGCTCCAGGATGACACTCCTGAGAAGCTCCTCTATAAGCCCATGTGAGAAGGATGGATAGGGGAGGGCTAGGAAATAATCCTCCAGTCACCTGCACATGCCTGCAGATGTAATTGGTGCTTCTTACTGACAGATGTGCTTTAAGTGCTTTATATACATGCTGGGGTCTAGGAGATTTTGTGGAAATTTCCCCCATAGTAAAATTTTTCAAGAACTAAAAATAACAAATTGGCAATCTACCCACACGTGTTCTTTTGTAGCATCCAAGGACACAACCATAGCATGATGGATAATATTGTGAGCTGTCTCAGTTATTTGATGAGTTGTGTTATAAAAGTGAAGCAGGTTTCATCATGGTGAAATGCTTAGTGGAAGGAACAGTATTGCCAGGCTCACTATCTAGTTACATTTCTTTCCTGTTTTTCAATTCTGTTTTTTTCCTTTATCAACAAGTAAGTACAAACAACACACTCTCTTAGAAAGAACAAGGATCTCTGCCTTTTGCTGCCATATAAGAAGGAAGGCTGGAGGCAGAGGTTCTGACAGCCACTTTCTCAATCCTGGCACACAGGCTAATATGAAGAATGGATATTGATGGGACATATGTGGCTAGTGGAAAAACTAGCCTTGTTGCTTGGCCACAGCCACCTTCTCCTTGGCTCCACCCCCACACCATAAGGTCTCAAAGGCATAGACAAAGAGGCCAGGTGAACACGTGATCTTTATTACTCCTCAAGAGTTCAACTGAACACTGACAGGGTCCCCTGGAGACCTAGACTTGACCCCATGGTAGCTTTTTTTTTTTTTTGCTTCTTGTTGCACTTTATTTCTATTCAGCTATAACAGGGCTATACTTCTAGTCCATTGGCTAAAGCTGGAGGCAGGCTTTGGGGCCTAGAACACTGAGTTAGAGCGAATAGTCTCCTTGGAGTTTCTCCAAACCTCTGTAGTTTTTACTCTGTTGGTGAGAAGAGTCCAAGTAATAGGGAAAGAGAAAGACCAATTCTACCTAAGGGCCTAGTGTAGAACTAGTCTGATCTGTTCAGTCCATGCCTCTTCCAGGTGGACCACATCCTGGTGGTGGGGCTGCTCGGCCTTACCATTCCAGCAGAGGTGGACTGACTTCGAGGTGAAAGCAGTTTGAGTTTTAGTGACTGTCAGTTGTTTGTGTCCTTTCTAAATAAATATTCACTTTTCTTTTAAAGGTTTTATTTATTTATGTATGAGAGATACAGAGAGAGAAGCAGAGACATAGGCAGAGGGAAGAAGCAGGCTCCCTGTGGGAAGCCCAATGTGGTACTTGATCCTGGGACCCTGGGATCACACCCTGAGCCAAAGGCAGATGCTCAACCAATAAGCCACCCAGGTGTCTCAGTAAATATTCGCTTTCATATCTAATTTTATATTTCTTTTTCCTGAGAATGCCCCTCAAATTGTGTAAGATTTAGGTCCCATAAAGCTGGGGCCTGTTCTTACAATACCAGTGTGGCTGCCACAGAAAATCACTGAAGGCCACGCCTCTGTGGGCAGTGAGAGGAAAGAGTGAGTTGTGGGTACAGAATTAAACTATTGGCAATGCCAGAGCCTTGGAGGTAGGTGATTCTATTTTAGCATGTTTTAGAGAGCATAACAAAGGGAAGGATGAGTAGTTGTAAAAAGAGGATAGAAAAGTACTGTGTACCTTTCATCCATCCAGATTCCGTGATTATTAATATTCTACAACATTTGCCTTATCAATCTCCCTCTCTCCTTCCACACATTCACACACACACACACACACACACACACACACACACACACACATGTTGTTTTTCCTCATCCACTTGAGAGTGGGTCAAATGACCCATCACCCCTAAACACTTCGGTGTTATTTATTAAACAAAACACATCCTCTAATAAAACTGCAATGTTCCCTCAAAGTCAGGAAATCAGTACTGATCACCCATTTCTGCAACAATGTTCTTTATACCACGAGAGTCCAAACCAGAATCACAGGTTGTGTTGAGCTGCCATTTCTTTTTAGTTTACTTCCACTGGAGACAGTTCTTCAGCGTCTCCTCACCCTATAAGCCCTTCCTGACTTTGAAGTGTCCAAGCCAGTTACTTTGTAGAACGTCCCTAAATTTGGATTTATCTGATCCTTCCGCAGGACGAGATTAACATAATGAAGCTTTTCCAGGAATACCACAGAAGTGAGAGTACGCACAGGATGCTAATTTGTTCCATTATTGGTGATGTGAACTCTTTTCATTTGGTTAAGATATTATCTGCCAGACCTCTCTGCTGTAAAATTAATAAGGGCTTCGTGGGGTGCTACTTCGAGACCATGTAAATATCTTGTTCCTTGTCAATTTCTCACTCGCTAGTTTAGGCATTCATCCGCAATTTGGGCCCAAATCAGTTATCACCAAATCACAATTTTTCTTGTTCCCTCATTCCTCCTACATTTATTAGTTGACAATATGCCATGCAGTCTTTTCTTTACCATATTTACTTATATATTCATTTATATTTGTATGGATCTATGGATTCCTATTTTATCCAATACTGGAATTATTTATTATGATGCTCAATTTGCCCTGTATTTGGCTAGTGGGAGCTCCTTTAGCCTGGCTTCTGTATTCTATTAACATGTCCCTCTCATTCTTTGAGTGCTTCCTTACATTCTGGCCCAAGATGTCCCAGGCTTATCCATCCTGTCTTTGTTCCAGCACTGGAAGCAGCCATTTCTCCAAGGATGCTTGGTTCCTTTTAGTGGGAAATGGTATTTAAAAACCGAGACATGGGGACTAGATGTCCTTGTTGCTATGGGAGTGTTGCTTTAGGCCCTCTCAACAGATAGCTAGAAAATAGATGGATCTATCTATCCTCTTTTTTTTTTTTTTTAAGATTTTATTTATTTAGTCATGAGAGACACACACACGCAAAGGCAGAGACACAGGCAGAGGGAGAAGCAGGCTCACTGCAGGGAGCCTGACATGGGACTCAATCCCAGGTCTCCAGGATCATGCCCTGGGCTGAAGGTGGCACTAAACTGCTGAGCCACAGGGCTGCCCTCTATCTATCCTCTTGTCTCTGTCTTTCTCTCTCCCTCACACACATACACACAGCTATAGTCATTTTGGTATTTTTCTATCCATATATACTGAAAAACACTAGTTTATACAGATACTTCCAGCATGTAATGGTTTATTCTGGCCTGCTCCTTTCCACATTTGAAGATAGTAAGGGTCCTGCTCTTGTTATTCTCAATCCCATATTTTCTTAGTCCCTGTATGTAATTAATCTCCAGATCACAGGTACCATCTCCTTAGCCCCGTACTACCGACTCATGCCAGCTGAGAATTACCATCCCCACTATGTACCTGTTGAGAGTTCCCATGCTCCTGCCCTAGTGGTTCTTAGACCAGGAGCTACTCTTCTCCTGGCCCTGGTTGTTCACTGGTTTAGAGTTCTCCAATGGCCTACCATGTGACTGACACCAGCCCTGAAAAGGGCTGAAAGCCCTTCCCCATGGGAGTGGTTGCATGTGGGCCAGAAGTTCCCTTTAGCTCCAATGATGCATCTGACAAGAATTGTGATTTCTGCTACCTATTTACCTCCTTGTGTGCTGGCTAAGAATGCTCCGTGGTGTTGTTAGGCTCTGATCAAGAATAACCCCCTAGACCCAGAAGTATGCCAAATCACTCTGCCTGGGCACTGGATAGAGGTTCATTAACTGAAAATGAATGGTAAAACTAGGAGAATCTAACCAAGATATTTTTAAGGTATCCATCTTTATGGGTCAGGAAAGGGAGATTCAACAGATGATGGTTGAAGGTGATTATGACAGATAAATGTATTTTATGCTTAAATTCTGTGCTGGTCACTTTTAGGCTTACTTGCAGACGTATTCTCTTACTCTTGCCCTGCTCTCTATCGTTGGCAAGTATATATCCCACTCTGCCTTGCCAACTGGCTTCGAGCTAGGTTTTTCCAGTGGGGGACACTGACAAGAGATGGGAGACCAAGTGGAAGAAGCCAGGCTAATTTTGCCTTTCCCTTCTACTGTTGGCAATGTTTCCATCAGTGGCTATTTCTTCTCAATGACTCTATTTTTTGTTTGGCAGACTTGTCATAGTTCTAAATTCTTCTAGTTCTACCCTATTGGTGGGTTCCAATACCACCACCTTCTTCCTTTGTCCCACCAGTCCCAAGAGTGGTAGTGGCTTCCTGTTATTTCTAATTTTTTGATCACCTCCTTTTTGATTCCCATTTCTTCCATCATCCATGTGACCAATTTCCTGAATTAAGTTCCTTCTGCTTTAAATATCTACAGTGTTTTATGTTTTTGTAATGACCCAGAAAATAGCCCAACAAGTTGACTCTCCTTAATCAACTAGTTATATAAGCCTGGAGCTGTTAGAGGCAACTTTTCCCCATTTGGAGAAAGTTTGTCTTAGAATGAAATGGAGCCAAAGACATTAAGAAGTAGACTTTGGATAAGTCCTTAATTGACCATTACCTGAAACCAAAATGACCCCCGGACTTTAAACCACTTTTTGCTTTAGTCATAATTGTCATATATCTGCTAAGGTATCTTGGCTGCCAAATTAATCACAAATTATAGGCTATGTTCTGCTTGATCCATGCAGGTGACTCAGGCTCCGTAACAAGTCTGCATTTCCTGAAGGAACATATCTCTTTGTATGACTTACTTATTTGTATTCTTAAAAGAATAGATTTTCTTAGAGCCTCTCCCTTTTATTGTCTTTCTGTCTTTTAGTGTGTGATTCTCCTTTTCTTTTCTGAGCTGCCACATTTTGACAGGATCTCATATATCTGCTACATCAGTGGAAGGGACAAAATAAAAAATTTATGTCATCCACATGACAGACCTGAAAAACTAGCCCCTCATTTAAATATTGCAAAAAATTGAGTTATATGCTACATAAGTGACAGGAGAATGGGGCTCTTAATCTATGTGAAAGGAAATTGGATTCAAGTTGTTTTATCTCTTGCAGATGTTCAACATTATTTTTGTCAGCTAGTAGTTAAGTTGAAGAGAGACATCTTTCTCAGAATAGAAACATAAAATAATAATGTCCTCCAGCATCATCTCATCATGTTAAGCCATGAGATGGATGATATCCTGATGTGAAAAGATGCAAATGATACTGAGTTTTGAAGTATTTGTTGGAAGTGGAAGGGAGGCTCAAGTTTTGTTCCACAGTATACTGCTTCTGCATGAAAAAGATAAGGAATCCCAGAGAATCTTTACTTAGAAAAGCAGGGGGGCAGGTAATTTAGGACATGATTTATTAAGAGATTTATTTAGAACAAGAATTCAAAGATTTGGTTTTAAGATGTCCCTGCAGAAAGTTGGCACTAGCATGGGCAAGGACCCAAGGTCCTTGGAGGCCAAGCTCAGGGCGTGTTGCTTAGATCTGCTCCCATCTTGCAGATCTTGTACCTCTTGTACAAGGTACACAGGTTTCTTAGTATGAGTTGGTCATGGGTATGCTGCGGCCTTAGGCCTTCTTCACACTTTACAGTAACTGCTCTGGCTTCTCTTTCCTGACAAAGGCCTATCCATCACCCTCTGTGGCTCTCAGTTCTCAGACCTGAATCATTACCTGGCTTCCACCAGTAAATTCAGCCCTACCTTGAGTTAATCCAGACAAGTCAAGAAGGTATCTTAGCAGTCCAGGCCACTAACATCTGTAATGCTGCTTAAGACATGCTGACTGGTAGGCTAGAGAAGCATTATAGAACACCTCTGAGCTCTGGAATGGTGGCTTCTCTTAAAGAGTGGATTGCTATCTCCATTTCCCTGACACTGCATTGCAAAACTAGCACTGGGACCACAATAAACTTGGCTAGGTCCCTGAGATTTCAGGGGAGAGTGATGGATTCTGTTCTCTCCACCAGCCTCCACAGCTGTTTTCAGAGTACCAGGCATAGTTCTGGGTAGAAGTCTTTAGGCCCCTGGCTGCCTTGTCCAGCTTCCCCTGGTCACCCTGCTTCTCCATGTTTGGGCATTGCTGATCAATCAGGAAGCCACACTTCTGATTAATGACAGTTATGACATGTGCCTCAGAATTGTGGATCCTCCCTGGATTATACATAGCATTAGAACATAATTAACATATGATTGCATTACTCTCTATTTTCATCCTAACTCTTATTCTTCATTAACACATTTTTAAATGTTACTATGGCTTGCTATATTATAAATGGCATTTTACAGTCACCATAATAAAACAATAATAATAATCTAACTTATGTACAAATTGTGTGCTAAAAACCTTACGGTCATTATTTAACTCAAAACCGCAAGAAGAGATTTCACAAGTTTTTAGAGGAGGAGAAAGTTTTCAGATCATATAAAACTAGGATTCTGATTCAAGTCTGTTTTATGTTAAAGTTTGTGCTTTTAGCCAGATTATCATCCTGACTCACTTATACAATGGGCATGTAATTTATATTTGTCAACAATAATTCATAGTATGAAAGCAATCTCACTGTTGGCTAAAATGAGTATGTTGGGCTTCTGCTTTGTTTATAGGAAGGAATGGGACAGGAGGTGGGAATGAGAACAAAAAAAATTTTTTTATTGTACAGTGGCATTTTAAAGTCCTAAAAAATACAACAAAAATATTTCATGTATTATCCAGTGCATGTGTGCTCATGCACACACACCCACCCACACTCCTCATATGTTTATACATATACAAAGTATTTTCGAGGGCTTGTTATACACTGAGGGTCTTATTTAAATTATCTGCTATCTTAGATTAGGTTTCCCAGAAAGCAGAACAGAGGCTAAGGAGGGAATAAAGTACTGATAATTTATTTTGAGGTAGAAACCCAGAGCAGCAAAAGTGAGGACAAAGTAAAGGCCAGACAAGATGGGAAGCATTGCAAAGTTATGCACTGACTTGTGCTTTGTAAGGAGCACAGAAAGATTGGGCAGTCCACTTAGCAGGTGTGTTTGCAAAACTACTGGGGCTTTTCTGGAAAGACTATAGAGAAACTATGCCTCAAAGCAGTTGATTAGAGTGCAGAAGGTGGGGTGATGAATTTTCCTAGATCTCTCCTACCTCTTTTTCTACTGGCTAACATTTGTCCAATGGAGAGTTAATTTGTGCATACTTTGGTAGCTGCCAGAATGCAAGATCCTAGGCCTTGTGTTTTGTTTCATTCAAATCTGGAACCGGCAGGAAGAGTGAGCAACTTCGGGCATGTGGCTGGCTGGCCCAACTGTTGTAGAGGTAGCCAAGGAGGAGGCCCTCCCAGAACCAGGGATTGGTTAGCCCTCCACAGGAAGCTAGCAAGCAGATGGTGTCTAAGGAGGTGGATAATATTGTGGATGATATACCTACTTATAATTCACAACAACCCTGAGGGTGAGTGTTACTTTTCTCACTTTACAGCTGAAGAAACAGGCGAATTTGCTCAAGATCTCATAACAGTGAGCAGTCAAGCCAGAGTTTGAATCCAAATCAGTTTACTTTCAAATTCTATGTTCTGTCCAATGTGCTACTTGTATTTTCCCATGCTTTAATTTAAAATAGAAAAAAAAATAGCTGATGAAAGTAATACAAAATTCTTGTGGAAAACACTGAAAATATAAATGACAAAATCATCATCTTCAACTTGTGGACCCAGAAATAATCATTACACCAAAATCTTTTTAGTTTCTTGTTTGTTTTTTTTTTAATCTTTTAGTTATTCTGTTAGATCTCTGCACAGTTGAGGTGACGATGGAAATACTGAGCTTATCCTCTTGTCATTGATCAATATATCAGAAGTCCTTTCCTCTGTCAATATAAACTTTTATGATTCCATAAAGTACCTGGATATAGCATAATATACTCTGGAAGTGGCAGAGTGATCCACTCTTTCCATTTACTGGGGGAGAGGAGGTGTGCTTTCCTAAATAAGAAAAATGGCATGTAAACTAGTCTAATCTTGTAAACACACTAATGATAGTTCTCCTGACAAATGAAATTATTTTTGTTGGCAGGAGTGTCCTTACCCATGGAGTGCTTTTAGCAGAGTGTACTTTGCAGTCTAGAATTTCTTGGGTAAACAAATTTGGAATCTATGGATTTATAGGGCAAAGCTCTCTGGAAAACATCATGTAAATTACGTAAATATCTGAGTATAAAATGGAGATGTTTCAGATGTTTCCAGAACTAAGCAGCTCCTTCTGGGTAAGTAAGGTGGCTGCATGTCTCTCTCAGTGACCTCATCTATTATCTTGGGCCAGAGAACCTCTGACACAGGAAGGTAAAGACTCAGGGAGTGTGACTAGGGGTTCTAGACCCCTCCCATTTGTACTTATATCTCTCCATTACTTGTATCTTTGAAACTGTTGGCAAAGCCTGGAACTTGGTAAGATCTCTGATGTATGTCAGTATTATTTGGCAATGTGATCTTTGTTGTGTCTTTGCTATCTCTACTCATCATCATTGACTCGTTGATAGACATTTCAATCATATGGTAGAATTTTGTAATTTTAAATTTCACCATAATATAAAACCCTGATCAAATTATTGTCTGTGTTTCATGCCACTTCTTTTGAATGATTCTAAAAGGACTTTGCTATTCTATTCTTTTTTAATACAAGAGAAACAGAGAAAAAAGGGAAGGAAGTAGGAGCAGAAGGAATCTTATCACAAGGACATTCTGCAAGCCCAGGATCTTTCTTCACTTTTGGGTCACTGCTGCTGCTGCAATCTTTCCATTCCTAGTTCTTGCCCTAGAAACTCCACTTCTAGAAAGCCCACCCCTGGCCTCCTGGAAAGTCCAATCAGGCTCTTCCTGCTTCTGGGTAGTGATTAACTCTTGCCCCAGCTACCTGAGAAATCTCTAACAGCATGTTTCTACAAAAAGATACATTCCCAGCATTCCAAATTGAAACTGGTGGTTTTAAAGGTTAACTAAGGTTCTTAACTCAGAGTTCCTGGAGAGAATGGGGGAAAGGGTCAGCAAATTTGGATGAGACAAATTTATCCTTTATATTCACTCATCTTTAACCAAAATTTATCATCAATTTAGATTTTAAATATAAGCAAAAAACAAAACAAAGCAAAACAACTCTTATAAAAGACACCTGTTGATGCAAGTCGCACTGGAATGAGCTTTCTCTTACTAAGAACTGTGTGTGGCTTCTCTGCTGATGTATTTTCCTATTATTTAAAAAGGATGGTTTTTTGTTCCCTTTCTCTATTCATATATTTTCTGTGGGGAGGAGTAGCATCTGAAGTGGTGGAAGGATACTTGGGGATCAGTCAGTAGAGGTTCTTACTTTTGCTCTGCTTATTGGTCAATTAAAGGGCTGCATTCAATGGTCTTTGTCCCTATCCACTCAGCCTTCTAGGAGTTTTTTTTTTTTTTATGTTTGATGGGAAATGCCATTCAATAACTCAAATGTTTTACTTCTAGTGAGAAAGTTATAATACTTTTTTCACCTTCTACAATACCAATGCATTGATGAACTGAAAAACTAACCATGAGAAGCATGGCATATAATCCTTTTTCCTCCATGTTCCCCTTTCTGGAGTGTAACTGTTGGCAGTACAAGCTGGCCATGGTAAAATTCCACCTAGTTTGAATTGCAATAGCCAATGTTGAGCAAAGTGCCTGTAATGTAGTATGCAGAGGGGTCTAGTGTGGTTGTCTTTTGTTTTTTTTTTTAAGATTTTATTTATTTATTTAGAAAGTGTGTGAGCACAAAGTGGGGGAGGGGCAGAAGGAGAAGGAGAGAGAGAAGCCCAAACAGACTTCATATCCAGCATAGAACTCAACACAGGGCTCGATCCCATGACTCTGAGATCATGAGCTAAGCAGAGATCAAGAGTCAATCACTTAACTGATTGAGCCACCCAGGCACCTCCTAGTATGGTTATCTTATAGATCTCATACAGGGACACTGCTCTCACTCCTCCAATCTCAGATACTAGCTGATGTGGACAGAGTATTATCGGCACATATGAATTTCTCAGGGTTAGTCTGATTTTGCACTTTTTTACTCCTAAAAAAGAGGAGCTAAAACTGGGTAAAGATAGCTTTATATGTTGCTGAGTTCTGTTAAGAATGCAATTTATTAACTGCAAGTTCAAGTGTAAAGCCCATAGGTATTCTCAATAATGTAAGTAATACAGTAGACAGGAGCCCGTAGAAAAAATAATGGGCTATAGTAATTGTTTCCACTACCTTCATACTTCTGTGTTATGTGCCTTGACTTTTAGGTTAGTCATCCACAAATAGAGTCCTCAGTATTCTCTTTAAAGACCTCGGGAAGCCTGGGTGGCTCAGCGGTTTAGCACTGCCGTCAGCCCAGGGCATGATCCTGTAGTTCCGGGATCGAATCCCACGTCGGGCTCCCTGCATGGAGCCTGCTTCTCCCTCTGCCTGTCTCTCTGCCTCTCTCTCTCTCTCTCTCTCATGAATAAATAAATAAAACCTTAAAAAAAAAATAAAGACCTTCCATGAATGCTCTAAACTCCAGGTTGAGGGAAGATCTCAAAGCTAAGGTTTAAGAAGAGAGCAATGTGCAAAGGAAGTTCCTGTCTGCCTAAAGCTGAGGGGAGAAGTGTTCCAAAGCACAGGAAATAAAGATTTGGTGTGTGTGATTCATACATTTTCTTAGTAAAATTGCATGTGATGTTTTCATACAGAAACAGCAAACTATTCAAAGATTCAAAGATGAGAAATAATCAGAATGGAGCCCTATGGATAGACCCTGAAATAATAATAATAATAATAATAATAATAGTAATAATAATAGTAATAATAATAATAATAATGAGAGTGGATTAGGAAATAGAGAAATAATTTTTAGAAAGTTCATGTAAAACATGTTATAAGAAGAGTTGCCTATAGAACTGGAGAAAGGGTCCAGAGAAACTGTTCCCAGAGTCTCAAAGATGTTTCCCATGACAAAAATTAAAGTCAGAGGAAAATATTTCAAAGAAGCAAGAGAAAAGATCAGAAAAAATTAAAAGGCAACAGAAAATGATGAGAAATGAACTAAGAGAAGTATGAGAGAAAAACAAGAAAGAACAAATGTGACTGAAAACACAGTTGTGTATATATATATATATATATGTATATATATATATATATATATAGTGGCAGGTTTGACAACATCACCCAGAATGAAATAGAAAAAAACAATAGCATAAAAAAAGATTATAGACAACATACTGGATATGGAAGAAAAACAAAGGAGATCCAATATATACTAATTGACATTTCTGAAAAAGAGAACAGAACAGATGGAACAGAAATGATTTCAGTAATATAAAAGAAAACAGTTTCCATCAATTAAAGCTTGAATCAGCATACTGAAGAATAACAGCATGATCCAGTAAAGTTTGGCACAACACAGTCAACACCAAGCCATATCCTTAAAAAGTCACTGAATATGAGGTAAAGAAAGATTTATGTGGACATGAAGAAAAGAAATTAAGTCACAAACGGGAATATCTGCCTGACTTCAGACTTCTTCACAGCAATGCTCAATGCCAAAAGATGGTGAAGGAATGCCAACAAAATTCTGAATAAAACAAAGTGTTACTAAATAGTTTATTAACTGCAAATTCAAGTCTAAAGGCCATAGATATTCTTAATAATGTAAGCAATACAGTAAATAGGAGTCCTTGGAAAAAATAAATCCAATGGACCAAGAGATGATTCAAAACAACTGCAATCAGCTTATTAAACAGGGTTGATCTTTAAATATCCAAATTGAAAATCTTTATTCACAATCTCTAGTTTTCAAACCATCCCAGTCAAATCCTCCTTTCTTGTTATCTCAGCTTGATCTCATCACTTTTCCAGTAATTTCAAGTATTTAGACTCCAACAAAGCTTCTTCTATCTCCTATTCAATTTAACTCTTATTTTCTTTTCACTCCAAGGTTGGGCATCTATGGCAGATGAGGGGTACCAGAGTACACCACTCTCAAATATGTCCTGCTGGCCTATGAGTTACTTTGAGTGAAATACAACCGAGCACAAGTAGACTAGGAAAAGCTCTTTACTTCCCCTTAACTATCTAAAAACAGCCCAAATTTTCCCTTTGGTAAAATAAATTTATACTTAAAAAGGAAATTTCCATTCATAAAGATGTCTCTCTACCAGGAAGAGAGCTATTTCCAGAGATAGCTCTTATCACCTGTGTTATCTGCATAACACAACAAACCTTATTAATCATACATTTCCTTCTGAAAGAGGACCTCAACTCCCTCCATTTTGACCTCAGTCTGTACATTCTAATTGATTAAGTTCTTCTTTCCAGCTTATCTCTTAACTCAGGCAAAAGTCCTTGCTGGCCAGGAGGTCAAAGCATCCCGTGATGGGAACTGAAAATACTTCCTCAAGCAACAAGGACTGCCCTGACGACAGCAAGACCCCATGTGATTGACACCAAGACAATGATCAGCCTGACCTATGCTGCCCACCTGCAGTATAAGCCTAGAGGTATTTTCAACACTTGAGAAACAGTCTTTGAGACCTTAGTCGGCTATCTTCCTGGTGACAGCTTCACTGGAATACATTCCTTTCTTATTTCACCACCACTCATTTCTCCGCCTCTGAATTTTATCGCAGTAGGTGGCTGAACCTGGTACATTTGGGACCCCAAGGACCAGCTGCTCTTGAGTCCCTGTGCCTCAGTCATGCTCCTATAACTCCTCCCCACCAAAGATGCTCAAAACCCCTTATTTTTTGTTTAGCATAAGATAGTATGTAAGCCTCAATCATCTGGCCACCTTGAACCACATTTTACTTTGCAGGTTCTACATGTAGTACATCATTAAAACTTTTTTCACTTGTCAATTTGTCTTTGATCAGTTCCATTTGTGGGTTCCAGCCACTAAACCTAAGACGGTGGAGGAACAAAGATATTTCCTCCCCTACAGGAGTGTCCTTCCTTCTTCTCTCTGCCTTCCCTTGTCTCCTCCACATACCCTCCTTTTTCTGAGTCCTTTTCTTCTCTGGTACACTGTGGGGAGAGGAGAGACAGGTAAAAAGGGGTGAACAGCACTTAGGTGGTAGCTTTGGTGTTTATTTTAGAGTGTTACTGCTTCTCATGCACTCTGCCTGACAGAAATCCACATGGAGGTGTTCTTAGGAGGGGCACGTTTGTATTCTTTAGGGTCCTTCCAGCACCACTTTCTTCCTAGACAAGCAACTGGTGCTTTGGTGAGCAGTAAGACCAAAGGTAAGACCTCTTTGACTCCAACCCAGCTCCTACCTGCCTAAGTCTACTCCAGAGTCTGTCTCCCCACTGAGATTCTCTTGCCTGGCAGGCTATCTCCTTAGATGGCATACTAATAAGACAGCTCAACCAAGCTAGCTTGTGGGCACCCAACCCTCAGGAAACTCATGCATCTGGTCATGAAACATCTGGAGTACATGCTGCTCCAACAACTTTGCACTGTCTGCCTTATTTTCTTTCTCCAGGTTGTTTTTTTGCTTATATTTTATTTTATTTTATTATTTAATTTAATTTAATTTAATTTAATTTAATTTAATTTAATTTTTTGGTCAGTCTCAGCTATCCACAAAGTAGAAGATCAGCAAGTGCTCAAAGAGAAATGAGTGGCCTGTCTCAGATTTTTTTCAGGCACCACAAATTTCTACCAATGATTCTTACATCATCCCTTGTTTCTTCTTGCTATGTTTGTGGGGAAGTGCAGAGGAGGGGTAGCACAGCACAACTCTTCTTACTGACCCCATAATCTTCTCTCAGTTATTATCTTCTGCATATGTAGGCTGGAGTGGAGGTGATAGCAGGGCTGGAACTGCCACACATCTTGAAAGTTCTGTAGAGTGTGTCTGGGATTCCTTAGTACTTGTCTCTAGAATGTTGGGGTGCTTTCTGTTCAATTTGGAGGCTTTATCTCCAATTCTGGAGGATTTCTATTGTACGAAAGAATGGTGAAGCTGTGGTACAGGACATAGGGTGAAATGTGGATTTATTTTAATAGTTTACTAATTACCAGAATTTTGGCTATAGAATAAAATGTGCTTTAAATTTTTAAAACATAAAAATCAAGGCTAACCAATATCAGGAGATGGAAGAAGGAAATGTGGAAGAAATTGCCAATTTTAAAAATCTTTCATGGCAAGGAGTAAATAAATACACTTCAAAATTTAATTGTATGGTTAAAAATTATGCTTTCAATCCATCAGTGTTTTTTCCCCCTTAATTCTATTTTTTTTTTTTTTTTTAATCTTAAGAGTAACTGGTTTCACCTTGAGGTGATTTTCACCCACCTTCCCTGGGGCACTTGGCCCTGTTTGAAGACATTTCTGATTTCCTGCTGGAGATGGAAGATGTTTCTATTGGTGTCTAGTGGGTAAAGGCCAGGGATGTGGCTAAAATCCAGGAAGGGATTAAGAACTCACCAAAGTAAAAAAAAAAAAAAAAAAAAAGAACTCACCAAAGTGATTTCAGTTGAAATTCAAATTACTTTCAGTTGAAACCATCTGAACTATCAAAAGCCACAAAAAAGAACCATCACCTACCCTTAAGAAGAGTCTCCTGAAAATGGAGCTGCCATAGATCCTCCTCTGAAGGATTTTCCCATTTGGGAGAAGACTGACACTTAGCACCAGAAAGTTTAAACGTAGCTGTCCACAAGCATCAAAAAGTCCCAAGAGATTCTTTCATACTTTTCCAATGATGCCCAGCCCTCCCTGCCTTTTTGTTAAGTTTATTTACAAATTCTTATCTCTGGCTCTTCAATGAGTTACTCTTTACTAGTGCTCCCAAGTGCCTCTAAATAAACCCAAACTCTTCTATCAATCTTTATTTTCAGTGATTTTGCAGGCTCCCAAAAGTTTGAAGCTAAGTGAGCAAGATGAGTAGAGGAAAAGTTTTCCTTCCTAACATCTACAATGCCCATGCCAGCCCCTAAACAACAAAAAGACTTATTTTAAAATTAAAATAGTTTGTTGAAGAGAAAATTTTTAAAAATTCAGTAATTTATTCAATATTACCAGAACTTTGTTGTAGTTGTTAAGGTTAAGTAAAATAAAACAGAACACTTAAAAATATATAGCACTTATACTATGAGTCTAGCTTTATGGGATTATCTCTATTTTTTTCATACCTCCATACAGAGAGGTTTGGAATTATGTTCATGGTGTGATAGATGACGGATATTTCTAGAAAGTGGGGTTTGGAGTGATTTCTTTCTCTTGTTTTTTCCCCTTAATCCTTTGAAGTTTAATTTTCAATAGTGCTAAATATAATGTTTGCAAAAACAATGGCTTTTCTCTTCTTTCCCACAAGAAAAGCAACAGCAAACAATAACAAAACCTTTTCACTGGTTCTCCATGTGGCTCAAGAGAAACTAAAATAAAGTATCAGTAACCAAGGCCAATAATGCATATGTCTGCATAGTAGAAGAATGTCTTGGGGGCAGCTTGAAATTGCCTTTCTGGGCTGAAAGGGACTGGCCAGTTCTCTCTTAATCTCCATATTCTTCCTCTCCTCCACTTTTAAGAGTAAAAACTCATAAAAAAATAAGGCCTCTGAAAATTCTTTAATAAAACTTCTTTTTATTCATTCTTTGCCTTTCAGGTGATGGTCTGTGTCCAGGGGATTGTCTCATTGTCTGCTTCACTTTGTCGGTTCTAATCTGTCCTCTGCACATGCGATGGAGTGGAGGGAGGGAAGAGGCCTCACTTGCAGTTAGTTCCTTCCTTCTTTCATGGAAGAACAAAGCTCTTTCATCCTCGAATCTTCTATCTGAACAAAAGTTGCGAGAATTATTTTATCCCTAAAAAATTTCCTTGAATAATTTCCACCTATTGCATGAAACAATGGTCCCTTTTCACTTCTAAAAGGACTAAAAGACTAAAAAGTACATCTTTTTTTTATTTTTTTTTATTTTTTTTATGGGCACCAAAGTAAAGCATATGTGCTCTATTTGGAGAATGCAGATGCCTCAAGCTGTGGCATTTCTTTCTCCAGCTCTCAGCAAGTGGCCATTTAGGCTTAATTGCTCCTCACAGCACAGTCCAATTAAGAACGGGCATCAGCAGGGTAAGGGCTATTTGTTAATCCATAAAAGGTATGAGAGACAGTACTTGTTTTGCCTGCGGTTTTTATTCACATGTTTGGGTGAAAATCTAAACAGCTGGAACTCTCAGCAAGTGATATGTGTGTGTATTTAATCTGTTGGTTATGGGCAAGATGAGGGTATGAACGTATTTCACAAAACCAAACTTTTCCTTCCCGTACAAAGGAGAACTTTGTCAAGATATTGCTGAAGCCTACTAAAATCTGAGATTTGAAAGTGTAGTGGGAGGCAGAGCTAACTTAGAGGAGAAACCTCTGAACCAAGGGGGTTTCTCTACAACACAAGGATGGCTTTCGTCCCTAGGAGAGTGATTTCCTTATTAAAGCATAAAATTCTAGTGGAACATATTGTGGGTTGTTGTTTTCAGCATTTGTCTTTAATTTTTTGAGAAATTGCTTTCTGTACATCACTTTGATGCAATACAGAGAGAAATGCCATTCTACACTGGGGACACTGGGGACAGGAAAAACTGACAAGAAATGGGAAATGTGGGAGTGACAATGTGCCTCTTGCAATAGAATAATGCAAATAGGCAAATATGGGAAGAAGCATATATATCATGCCACAGTTAAATATTCTCCACTAGCTGAAAGGTATCTACGCTTCCTTTCACGTGAAAAAGAATCTGAGGGGCAACAACCAGGCTGAGGGATGCCTACAGTCTCTCACAAGTCTAAGAAGCTTCCATTTTCAGAGAAGGGGAAGATAGAAAATACCCTTGAGTGACCTGCCCTGTCGGGCAGCTCATGAAATCCTGGGGTCACGTCATAAGGGATGCTGTCTATAAAAGTCAGACATAAGTAGCTTTGGGAATTTGGGAAAGTAGGAAGAAAGGATATTTGATAGCTTTGCCTTCCCAGAACAGTGAGACTGGAAGCCAAAGACCTTCCATGATTTACATATTGGTTGGCCTTTGAAGATAGAACTATCAGACCATTTTCTTGTTTTTTCCTTCCCAGTTTCTCATTTTCCTAACCCCAACCCCCTGGGGGATTCTCTTTCATTCATAGCATGTGTGACCTTGATCTTCCCTCTGCAAGCACAGAGAGAAAAGGAAGACCTGAGCAATTATTCACACATCTGGATGTTCAGCAGTCCATCAACCTGCATAGCAAGGGCTAGGGATTTTTTTTATGTTTTTCAACTAAATGAAAGCCCCCCTTTATTTTTTCTCCCTTTGGTTTTGTTTTTACCTTACTGTCAATTTTTAACTAACATAGCTCTTGCTGATTTCAAGACTGTATCTACCATCATATTAATGATTCCTCTCTGGAAAATGCCCTCACCCACCTGCCTCTCAGTCTGTATCCTGGTGGGTTGCTGGCTTCAGGTAATGATATTTACCAGGCTCATTGAAATGTCACACTTAGGACTGAGCCCTATAAATTATTATTGTGCTCATGTTATACTGTAAAGATAAAGGTCAGATCCGAGCTCAGATTTATTCACACCCATGAAGCACTTCTGAAAGGAGAAAAATAAGCTATTGGGTCTTTCAGTTGAAAGTACATACAAATGAGGGTAGGGTGGTTTTTGGTTTTGTTTTTCAACAAAGGAAAAGAAAGGATCAGGAAACCAGTAGGTTTTGGAACTGATAAAAGAAATTAGCTCATCTAAGGTATATAAGGACTACTTTCAATTTTTGGCACATATTCTGACAGGAAGACTAAGGGGAAACTACTGAGAATTAATCATTGCATAGTGATTGAGTAGGTCACCTTCTTTCTCCTAGGACAGAGATAGCCTTCTAGTTCCACAAGGAAAGCTGTTTTCTGGCTGGAAAGCCATCATTGGAGCTGAGCACCTTTATGCATAGTTGGTCATAAAGTACGTGGCTTTTACCTTCAACTGAAGATTCAAAGAGCAGGATTACTAACCAGTACTAGATCCCACGTGCCTTAAGACCAAAGAGGCAACTCAGTGAGGGGAAATGATGACTGGGGATATTCAAGTGGCCCTCAGGTGTGGATGGAAAGTCAGCACTGAGTAATGTGAAGTACACGTTATTGGTGTCAGCTACATCCAGCTCTCTGAATAAGTCACAGGCTGAGTGTTGTTAGCTGTCAGCACTTAATAAAAAGTCCCAGACCATCTACATCAAATGATTTTTCTTCACATAAAATGTGGCTTTTGAACTTTGAGAGAATCTACTGGGCTTACCCCTATTAGCCTACCTCACTCAATCTTTTAAGGATTATCTCCACGTGGAGAAGGAATGTTGGAAGGGTGTAGTCTTCTACACTTTTACTTGCCCCTCTCATTTCTGTAATTCCTCCTTCTCACCTTTTCCTTTTCTCCTCCTTCTCCTCCTTACATTTTTCTGTTGAATCTCAGTGTCTTTATTCTAATATGCTCCTCTTCCTATGTTCTCTTATATGTTTTTTGTTCTTTATTCACTCATAGTGAATAGTGCATAGTAGTAACCACAACAAACTCTTACATGCTTACTTTGTGGTTGGTACTGTACTGGACATAGCAAGGATAGTTTTTTTTTTTTTTTTTAAATAGCAAGGATAGTTTGTGTAGGATCCTATTTGAGGAATTTGCTAATCTTTGCTATTTTGGCAGGAAGACAAAAAAATATAATCATGTTTTTAAAAACTTATAAATAATACACAAATTAGGAACTAGTAAATACATACTAAGGTCTACCCTCCATTATTCTACCCATAAGAGAATATTACCTGATTCACTTTCACATTTATTTTCAATATTTCTTGCTTATCCTTCCCAACATTTATAAAAAGAAATTGGAAAAAAAGTCTGTCTCTAAGCCTCCACTGTCAATTTTTCTTTGGTTCTACTTTAAAAAAATAACCATGATTGGTGAAAACAGTAATTGCTGCTGCTAACATCTTTCTCTAAAGAAAATAGTCTGCCTTAAGGGGAGCAGAGTCAGGTAACACAAAGTACAGGCAACTCACCCCAGAGAAGGGGGAGCTCCACCTGATCCTCCTCTCTATATTTCAGCCTGGCCATTTCCTTCCTTGTTTTTCAGTTTTTCTATTCTTCCCTAGATGGAGTGTTTTTGACCCATCAAAGAATTCACAATCCTTATCCAGATACATGAGCTATGAGTTGGAATCACAGCATTGTGACTTCTTTACCCAAGACTCTGAGGCTTACTTTCAAACCAGAGGCCAACAGATAAGCACTGCTAAATGTAAGGCATTTTTAAGTCATCTTTCCTTCAACAAGCATTTACTGAGTGACAACTTTTCCAGGCACTGTTTTAAGCACTGGGATATATGACTGAACAAAACAAACCAAGAGCCTTGCCCATGTGAGTCTTAGATTCTAGCAGGAAAGAGAAACAATACATAATAAATCTAATAAATAAGTTCATTATGCAACTGAAGGAAATTTTTAAAATTTCTTTATCTTCTATCCATCTTGGGTTCACTGGGCGGGGTTTTATAAATTAGACTGACAGAAGACAGATTAAGAAGAGGAAAAAATAAACAGAAGCTAATGAAAATGTGCATCACACATATACATGGAAGTATTTGTTGATGAGTAACTCAAAGGGATAGTTAGAACTCAGGCTTGTATAGTATCTTAGTAAGGAACAATACTTTTTGGGGAAGTGACATGACAAAAGAAAAGGACTTTGAGATTTAGGGTAGCAAATTGTCAGTAGATAAATATAAGGGATAACTAATGAAAGATAAAGGCTAATTAGTGAAGTTTGTTAGGTAAGTTCCTCTGGTGCTGTCTCTGGGCTGAGAGGAGTATAGCATTATCTCTGGTGATTAACTTCTGTCCTTCCTGGTAAAGAAGGGAGGCGAGACATCTTTGCAAATGTATGCCCTGTTAAGGCAAATAGTGGGAGGACAGAGAGATTTTCTTATGTTTCTTTCTTCTTAAAATTGCCTTCAGCTCAAAATAATCCTTATACCAAAACTGCAAGCATTGGGGTGGCATTTTCTTCCCAGCTTCATGGTTTATTAGAAGGCTATGAGTACTATGGGAAGAAAGAAAGTGAAGAGCAAAATAAGGGGATCAAAAATGTGCCAGTGTTGCAGTTTTAGGGTAAGTGTTGCAAAGCTGGCCTCACTGAGAAGATAACATCAGAAAGACTCCCTTCTTATCTAGACCCTACAAATGTTCCCAGCAATATCAGGAGAGCTGGGCTGCAATCAGCCTTGATATAGATTACATAGTGTGGGAGGAGCTGCTGTCTTATAAAAGGAGCTACTAAGAGAAGAGTGGGAACAGCACTACAGTTTTTATCTATTTCTTCCTGGTGCAGAAAAGGGTGATGTGGGTAAAGAGAGATTGGAGGCTTTAGAACATACCAGGGATGCAGTGCTCTCTATTTCGTGGTGTGACTTTTATACGATTTTTTTTTTGGTTGATACCTCATTTCTGAGGCACTAGGTGGTATCCACAGAAAACCACAGTTTTAATTTAGAGATGCCAGTGCAAAAGTATGTTGCAGAGCTTCTATAGAGAGCTTTTGTTCAATCCACTTGAAGTCTGTGAGTGTTTGGTTCTTTGTGCGTGTATGTTTGCACATACATGAACAGAACTACTCTTTTCTTGTTAGTAAAAGACGCTATCTCTATGCAAGTTTATGTAGATTTATTTTATACAGATAATGATTTGTAATCATTGCCTTATTCATGTACTCAATTCTGTTAATAATTAGAGTTTGTGATATTTCTAAACTGTGGAACTGATTCTACAACATGTCTCTTTTTGTGCCACCTAGAGTAAGGCTCTTAAAATTGTTTGGTCGTTCAGAGCATTTCTAATGGAGACTGACTATTTAATTCCCTTCTTTGAGGGAACTTGGAGTCTGATAAGTAATACATCAGAAATGATTATGGAAAAGCAAACCATGAATGTGTCCCAAAAGAATAAGTATGTCTTTGGGAAATGAAAAGAATCTTCTGAATTTCCATCCTGTCACATGTTAAATTGAGACCATTTAGATGAGATCATACCCTCTGCAGTGCCCAAGTTGGATGTTTGAAAACAGACTGTCCTCCCCATTTCTTCTGAGTGTGCAGGCAAGAGTGCCTACTGTTTTCTAATACACTTTCTGTTTTGTTTGGCTAGGGGTAAGGTGGGTTGCTATAGGATTTGCAATAGGCTGGTAGTAACTTTTTGTTTTAGAGTAATGACACATCTTCTGGGGATCAGGCTGTGGGACAAAATGCAGAGCCACACTTTTGCTGAAAGGGAGCTGGAGTGGGGGCAGGAGGTGTGGGAGGGTGAGCAGACACCCTTCCTGCCAGAGGAAAAAGGAGGGCCTGGTATGGAAGATCTGAGCTCATTTCAAGTTCTCCAGGCATTAAATATGAAGGAAAAGTCATCAGAAGCTCCAAAGGAGAAGCAGGGATTATACAGGTTCAGTTTCTCCCCCCAACACACTTCTTGCTGTCAGAAGCAAACACCAGCTTTGCTGAGTGTCTATCTGTGCTGTTTAGGTTAGCCAGCCAGCCTTGGACTCCAAACTCTAAATAGGAATTCCTGTTCCCTTCCTCACCATGTGGCTCTGGTTCAGGCCCTTGACTCACTAGGTCTCTGTTTCCATCAAGAAAGTAAAGATAATACTATATGTCCATGATAAGAAAGTGGGTGAGAGTTCTGTGCTTTGTAGGGAAATGGAATTAATACTCTAATTCCTCTTGCTATAATGCAGGCATAGAAAAATAAGAAGATTTGAGAAGATTATGTTATTTATAAGGAAAAGTTTTTAAAAATTATATAGGATGGAATAAAAATATAACATATTCTCAGTTTTTGCTGTACATACATACTGAATTGCTTCAGACCAATAAAGTACTGCAAAAGTGATGGGTACCACTGTCATGATTAGGTTTCAAAGGCTGACTTTCCAATAGGCAGAATTTCTTCACTGCCTCCTCATCTTGCATGCTTTGGTGAAGCAAGCTGCCATGCGGGAGAGGACTAATGTGGCCAGAAACTGAGTGTGGTCTCTGGCCAACAGCCAGAGAATAACTGAGGTCCTGAATCCAACAATTTGTGAGGAAAAAATACAGCCAACAACTATGTGAACTAGGAGGTGGATCCTTCCCTAATCAAATCTTCAACTAATCATAGGAAGACTCACAGATAAATAAGAAGAGTCTGATCTCTCTTGCCCTGGCAGGTGCATGAAATGTGAGTTCTGGAAGGTTGAGCAAAAGCAACCCAAACCCTTTTAGGATAAGCTGGGAGCAGACCTAGACACGAGACATTTGGGAGCTATGAAGGAAACTGCAAGAGTTTAAAATTCCAAAATAAAACTATTCGAGCTATGAATAAGCTTGAAGTTTCCCATATCAGTATGAAGAAAGGAAGAGTCAGGAAGTCAGGAAGTAGAAGGAATGAGAGGCAAATGGAAAAAACCATAGAGGTCTCCCATACAGATGGCAAAGAATCTGCTCCATAGACTCGATCAAAATAAGCCCAGAATGGTTAGGATGAAATACAAGAATGCACTTTCTCATGCTTAGAGACAGACCCTGATGAGATGAAGTCATGATTAAAAATTGGCAAATTCATGAGAAAAGAGTCCCAATTCAATTTAACTTATATATATACCTAAATTGTACTCTAACTTGGGGGATCTTATATAACTATGATTCATTTTCTTTAAAAGATTGATGCTTTAAGGAAAGGAATAGGAAATGTTTTTTAAAATTCAAAAGTTATAATTCTACCTTCTATTCTTGTCCCCTGGCATCCAGGTCACTTCCCCAGAGATAACCAAAATTAAGTTTCTTATATCCTTCTAGAGGCCCCGTAAGTAGAGCCAAATAGATAAATGGACTAATCTTTTTAAATGCCCTTTAAAAACTGAAATGGTAGCTTACCACATACACTATTGTGTACTTTGACTTGTTCTGTCTCTTAGTGATATATTTTTGTACCTGGTATCAGTACATAAGAAGATTCTTTATTCTTGTTTATGGTCGTACAATATTCCAGCATATTAGCATTCCATATTCTACTTAATCATTTACCTACTGATAGATACATAGGTAATTTTCAATCCTTTTGCTACTCTAAGCAATTCTATAACTAATACACTTTTTGTATGCATCATTTTGTGCATATATATCTGTGGGATAAACTGATGGAGGTGATATGCTGGACCAAAGAGTATGTGTATGAATTATTTTGACAGATTCTGACAAATTATTCTCTGTAGAGTTTATACCAAGTTACACTCCAATGAGCAATGTATGGGAATGCCTATTTTTCCCACTCACACTAATACTGCACCAGTAAACTATTTGATCTTTATCTTACTGGTAAGTGAAAAATGATCTCAGTGTAGTTTAATTTTTTATTTCCCCTATTATAAGGATGTTTTATGTTTCAAAATCACATTTTTTTTCTGTGACTTGACTATTTATGTCCTTCCCCTTTTTATCTATTTGTTGACTTTTATCTGGTATTTGTAGCAGTTCTTTATGTGTTAGGAAAACTAGTTATAACCTCCAAAGAGTTCTCCTAGTTAGCTGTTTGTTATATCATTTTGCTTGCTGTGTGTTGTCCTGCCAAAAGTTTTTAATTGCTGTGGTTGAACTGAACAATCTCTTCTTGAAGGCATCTGGATTTTGTCATGCTTCTAAAAGCCTGCCCCAAGAAGATATGACAAAAATTCACCACATTTTCTTCTACTACTTTTACAGTTTTAATTTTTAACATCTAAATATTTATTCCGTCTAGAATTTATCCTTAACATGTGAGGTGTAGATCCAGATTCATTTTATTTTTCCAGATGTCTATTCGGTTGTGCCAATACCATTTATTGTGCCTCTCAGAAGTACATAATTGTTTTTATATAGCTTTTACATGTTTTTTATTTTTGGCTGTGTATGTGTTGCTATTTTAATGGGGGTGTTTCTTTCTTTCTTCTGATATTATTTGTGCATATAGAGACTATTTATTTCTCTACATTAGTTTTATACCTACGGACATTTTCCATTTCTTCAAATAAATTTTCAGTTGCTTCTCTTGGATTCTCCAGGTGGAGAATCATATACTTGTAATAATGAAAGTTTTTCTCCTTCTTTTCCAATTATTACACATTTACCCTTCTGTGTTCATCAGCCCCCTCCAACAAAATAAATAGTTATGATCATAAAAAGGACTCCATTTGTGACATTTGGGACTGGAAATGTCCTTGGGTTTCCCATTAAGGAGGATGCTGGCTCTTGGATTAATAGTGATAAAAGATAACAAATTATCTATCCTATTTTATTAATCATTTTTTAAAATCCAGAATGAATGCTGACATGCTTTTTAAAAGAATTTATGCAATTATTTTCCCTTATATTTATTAACATGAATTATACTGATAATATAATTAATATTTTAGATAAACAGAATAATGTCTCCCAACAATATCTACATTCTAATCCCTGGAAACTGTGAATGTTACTTTATATGGAACTGCAGATGTGATTCAACTTCTTGAGATGGAGAGATTATCCTGGGTTATCTGAGCAGCCCTCAATGTAATTACAAGTATTTTTATAAAAGGGAGGCTGAGGGAGATTTGATGCAAAACAAGGTCATGTGACAATGAAGCAAGATGTTATGCTTTGCAGATGGAGGCAGGGGCCAGGAGCCAAGGAATGCAAGGAATGGAGCTCTAGAAGGTGGGAAAGGTTAGGTACTGATTCTCCACTGGAACTTTCAGAGGGAGTCTGGACCTGCTGACAAATTGATTTTGCCCCAGTAAAACTGATTTCAGACTTGTGAGCTCCCAGACTGTAAGAGAGTATGTATGTTGTTTAAGCCACCATGTCTGTGGTGTTTTGTTACAACAACTACAGGGAACTAATACAATATTTTGGATCATTCAGTTACTGAGCCTATCTTACACTTCTAAAGGAAAGCCCATTTATTTATGATGGTTTATTCTTTCAATGTGCAGCTGGATTCTGTATTGAAAATTGAAATATGTCATCTTATGTTTTAATACATCTTAAAACATCAACCCGGCTGTCCTTATGAGAAGCAATAATTGCTTTGTGGTTGTAAGTATAGCTTTTGGAGTTAGAAAGTCCAACTTATACATACTGGCTATGTTTTTTAATCTCTAGAGATTAAAAAATTTTAATCTCTCTGTGCATTAGTTTTCTAATCTGCAAAATGGAATGATAATAGAACCTTCCTTAACAGACTTGCTGTAGAGAATTAAGTGAAAAAAAAAAAAAAAGTACACATAAAGCACTTAGAGCAGTGCCTGAAATATAATAGATGCTATTTAAGTGTTTGCTTTCATTGTTGTTTTGCTGTTATTTTAACATAATGCTCAGGTACTGTTGCAATCATGGTGAGAGAATATGTCCCTCTTCGGAAACAGACATTCTCATGAGTATCAGCTGCCCAGTGTGTTCTACAGGGTCCTCCCCTTGCACAGTCCCTTTGCACAGATCTGACATGCACTCTCTCCTCTCCTCTGGGCTGCTGTTCCACTTTTTGTTTCAGTGACTGTGAAACAAAGCATCCCAAAACTTAGTGGAGTAAAGCAACAGTAACTTATTATTTCCTAGAATTCTGTGGGTTGTCTGGTCTCAGGTGGTGGCTTCTTGCTGGTATAGGCTGAGGCCACTCATACAGCTGCACTCTGCTGGGAGCTTGGCTGAGATCCAATGTCCAAGATAGCCTCTCATCCTCCAGAACCTCTCTCATTGTGGCCTCTCACTCTGCAGCAATCTAACTTGAGCTTTTTCAAGCCATTTCAAGACATCAAAAGCAGGAGCTCCCAGGATTCTTGAGGACGTATTACTTCTAACACAATCTCTTGGTCAGAGCAAGTCATAGGCCAGCCAAAATTCAAGAGGAAAGGAAATAAACTATGCCCCTTGACAGGAGGTGCTTATGGAGATGGGAGGAATTACCAATGGCAGTGCTGGGCACTGTATACACATGTTGCATCCCACTATAGGATCCTTGGAAGGATAACAATCAGAAGGCTTGAGTGCAGGCATCTTGCACAGTGTCCACACCTCCCAGGGGAAACACATGCATCCTTGCCAGAGTGAGTCCTGGGAATGCTGCCATTTATCCTCTCAAATTTTATATACTCCAGCAGCTTAAGGTGCTCTGCAGTGCGAGTGCTTTCAGAGAGAGATGCTCAACAGTCCCATGTGTAGAGGAAGGGGTTACTGTGTGGTCAACCCTCCCTGTTTGAATAGTTTGAGTGATTTTTCTTGGGGTTTCTCTCCTTCCCTTGACTTAGTGAAGGGAATCACTACTTCTCTCCTCTCCCTCACTGGAGAACCCAGTGGTGATGGACAATCACTGTCTAAAGACGAAATGACTAACTAAAGATTGGGGAAAGTGTGTAACACTATGTAACTCTCCATTTATTTCTTGCCCTCTCTCCTGTTTAAGTCCCTTAAAAGAATTAAGCAGAATTATGAAATGTGAGAGCTGGATTAACCTAATACAGATAGCCCAGTTCAGTGACTTCCAACTATGCTTCACAGACTATTTAAGATTTTATTAGGCTCCTCCTACAGTATAAGAGCAACAACAAGGAGGGAGGAAGAGGACTTCCAGCAACTCCCTCTCCTTCTCCAGCTTTTGTTTCACAGACTTGGTTTTCATGCAGTTTTGTTTAAACAAGAGTTTTACCATTAATACCAGTTTGAAATTTCTGAGAACAAGACTCAGTGAGGTTAAGCTCCCTGTTCAGGCAGAGCTGGATAGGGAAGCAGTGTCATCTGGGCATTCCCTGAGGAGACAATGTACAGGTACTAACTACCTCCCTGGAGGTGTAAGATGATGCAGTGACCTATGTTTACCAGACCTCTGCAGGATTTATGGAATGTGAAGGTATATAAAGATAAGCTGCAGGGGTGTGGGGTGTGGAAACCTCAAGGAAGACTTGTGATGTCAAAAGGAAGACTGGTGATCTCAAACAGGGTCACAAAACTGCTTTTAAGGAAGACAGAGCCAAGAAATTGCCCAAACTGCCCTACATGTTTTGATAACTAGGGTCTATACATTTTCTCCCTCTTTCCACACCTAGTTTTCAGCCTTCCCCCTAAATTTTGCACAAACATTTAAAGAGTCTAGGTTTGAAGGGGCATCAACATTTTCACTTTTCCTGTACCACTCACCGGAGGTCCTTGGTGCCCCCAGGAACTTGGATGGCTAGCAGCTAAGCCAGACTGAGGAGCCAAGTCTCCAGAATCCTATTCCAGCACCTTCTCTCACTATGAAACTTCTCCTTTATAAAGAAGCCAGCATAATGATGCTTATCCGTATACAAAGGACAAACACAAGAAACTTGTCTTCCCACTGCCTCATTTTCTTTATTCAAATAAATCAAGAATATAGTTTCTCTTTCTTCCAGCTATTATGAGGCTTGCTGATATACTGTGCATGACCCTTTGGATAAAGGCATAATGTAAAACAAAATTGTATTAATAAGATATTGCTAATATTAATCAATATGAAATGCAATAGTGTTCTGGGGTGAGAAAGTCAGGAAAGAATGGTGTAAACTCTTCTGGGACCTGCAAGACCAGACACTTTCCAATGCTTCTTGGTAAATACTCAGCCTAGAAACGGTCCCCCAAAGTGCAGTAAAGCATGCAACTCTAATGTCTGAGTTACATGGAAATTATGGCTTAGAAAACTCTAGCAAATATCTTCCATCATGAAAACAGTGAGAGATGTTAAATTTCATGTAACTACCAGTTAGAATGGAAGCTATATCACATTCTGTGCTCTATGTGATAAGTGCTTAAATAGGTCAGGGTACTTATATCCCTAATCTATAGGGCATATTCTAATTGAACTTCTTAATGTGTCTGATAGATGGGAAATAGTTCATTTTGACCTTGATTCCAGTCTTTGGTTCACATAACCTAATGACATGATATTACTACTTGTGTATTTTATACAAGTCTGTAATAAAGACCCTATTTCCAAGGAAAGCAATCAAAATTTTTTTTTAAATTGTATTTATTTATTTGAGAGAGGGAGACAAGGAGGATAGAGGCAGAGGGAGAGAATCTTAAGCAGACTCAGGGCTCTATCTCATGATTCTGAGATCATGACCTGAGCTGAAACCAAGAGCGGATGCTTAACTGACTGAGCCACCAAGGTGTCCCTCAAAATTTTGTTTCTTATATTTTTCCATTTGGCTATTAGAAGCTTACATTGATAGACATCCACTCATTAAACCAAGAGAACATGGTTGTATTATTTTCATTTTGCAAAGTGAGCTGAGTTACATGCGGATTGAACAACTTCTCTGAGTTTACATAAGCCATGGATAGAAATGTGAATCAAACCAATCATCCTGATTTGTTAGGCTTTCCAAAAAGTATACAATTTTTATTTTATTTTATTTTATTTTATTTTATTTTATTTTATTTTATTTATTTTATTTTATTGAGAGAGAATGCAAGCAGGGGGAAGGAGAGGGACAGGCAGACTGCACACTGAATGTGGAGCCTGATGGGGGGGGCTCGACCGCACAACCAAATCATTACTTGAACCAAAACCAACAGTTAGATGCTTAACCAACTGAGCCACCAGGCACCCCTAGAACATTTTAAAGTTTAATTCTGACCCCATCAAGCCCCAGTGCCACATATATTCTATGTATCTCTCTCTCTTGCTCTCTTGTTTTTTGTCTATCAGATATTGTTCACTGGATATTCATTTTCTGAGGCTGGGAGCACAGGTTTAGAAAACCACTAAGCTAATTGAAACTGAAACCAAAGCCAAACAAGTGACTACGGGCTATCAAGGCCACATGTCAGCGTTAGATTCATAAATACCGCTACTCTAAAGGCCTAAAGAGAACAACCAGCCCCTACCTCATAAGCATTCACACTTAAAGCAAAGCATAATACTCCATCTGATCCTAAAGATGAGTTAAACAAACATCTCAGGGTAAGGGGATGGAGCTGTGTTCTTTGTAGCTCTTCCCCTCTTTGATTTCTACTTCCCCTGGGGTCACTTCCCTTTTGTCTCCTTACTGGTGTGGTTGTCCTCCACCAGTTCTTCATATCCTGCTAGTCCTTGGGGTTATGCCCTAGTCCCTCCTCTCATCTCCACCTATACTCTCTCCCTGGGGGTTTTGTCGATATCGTTGGGTCAGTTACCATAAACATGTCAATGATACCAAAAGGTGTGTTTCCTTGCTTTAAACATCTCCATAAAGCTGTTCCTTGGGCTGTTCAAATTGGACATATCTCAAAGTGAGCACATTATATATTCCATTCCTCACCTCTTCCGCCTACCCTTCGGTCCCATGCCATACTCTCTTACCTATTATAGTAAAAAGCATTGTCATTTGGTTCAATCAGCCAAAAACTGGAGGCCATGCTTAACTCTTTCTTCCCCATCAACGTGCCACATTTATTTATTTATTTTTGTTTTTTTTTAACGTGCCACATTTAATCCATTGCAAAGCCCTGCTAATTTTACCACATATCTATCTCTACCATCTGCCCACCTTGATTCATCTCCACTGCTACCTTCCTAACCTAAGCTACTGGTCTTATACTCGCTTCCTCCAAACATAACGTGCATCCATTACCCCTCCCTCACCTAAGGGTACCACACCACCTGAGAGAAGGATGTGAACACCCAAAAGATAAGAATTCTGGTATTGGCTCTCCCTCTTACTGCCTGTGTGAGCTAAGGCAGGGCACATGAGCTCCCAAAGACCTACCTGCCTCCTTTGTTACAGTGGGAATAAATAACAATTTGCTTTCTAAGGAGGTGGGGGCTGAGATCTCCAGAAAGCAGTTAGTATTAAGAGCACTGATTCTATGCAAAAGCTCAAATGTACTCACACATTGACATTCCTCTTTTAGAGGCAACATCAGTAAGAGTAGAGTGTTAGCACTGTCACGCCTCTGCTGTGCTGTTCCAGCACAGAGCCTCTGCCAGGGGCAGGAGGGTCCTTGCAAGAGGAGTGTCTGATGGTTTAATCTGGGCATGATTTATGGCTTCAGAGCCTCCAAGCTGGTTCTCTGACCTTCTTGGAGATTGTGTAGGCTACCTAATGTTCTTTAATAAATTATATCTTTGTTTAAACAAGCTATGAGGTCTCTTTTATTTGTAGCCACAGAGGAATGCTTCTCCTCGCCCTTCAAGTCTCAGTCAGAGCACCTTTTTCTCTGGGAAGTCTTCCCTGTACCCCAGATTACACTAAATGTGTCATGTGCTCTTAGGGTAGACACTACTTTTCTTCTTCTAACAGGTACCATGTCTATAGAGGTGTTTCAAATTGCTTGATTGTCTTTCCTGCTCTACTGTAAGCTCTGTAAGGGCTGGACTATGACTGCCTTCTTCCTTCTTGTCTCCCCAGCACCTAATATATTGGGGAGCACATAGTAATCACTCAATACATGTTACCTTGAATCAAATTACTGACATCTAAATGATTCATGCTGTGGTTAAAGACTAATTTTCTTCATTTTTCTCTCATTAGAGGTGAAAAATAGCTGCTCATTGTCTTCATTTTTTTTTTCTTAAGACTGAAAGGTAACCTAGTAACCAATGTGGAGGTTACCAGAATTTTTGTGTATGGGCCTGAATCATTACCAAGCCTCCTTGAGTTCTTGAAGTTGCTGATTTCATGAAGTTTCTACTTCTAAAGACAAAGATAGGGGTTTTTAGATAAAGATAATTAGATTAATGATATATGCTCCACTCAAATAATAATTAGCCCACAAGGACAAAGAGAAGGATGTCCCAAGCAAACAAAGGAAACTGCCAGATACGGCAGAGGAAGGGAAGTCGGAAACCAGGGTGTTTATGGAGGTAGGGGCCAGAAAGAGGCATCTTCCCAACCTACATCACCGCACAGTGTCAGGCACAACAGAACATGAGGATAAGGTGCAGGCAGTGGTGTGCTCAATTCTTACAAACATCTCTCTGAAAATAAAAGCACAAAAGAAAGAAAAGGAAAAGAAAAGAGAAAGAAAGAAAGAATAAAACAAGTCCAAGTTTACAGCATTTACTGATTTTTGTGGTGGAAGTATACCAATATAGCCAATTTCAAGCTACCAACATGCCATCACTGAATGTGGGATTGATTGAGAAGAAATGTGCATGACTGGCTCTTTGTCTGGCAGGAGCTGGTTCTGACACATCATTGGGTGGGGGGCCAAAAATAGAAAGATTGATTCCAACTTTAGTGTGAAGAGAGGTCAATGCTCAAAATCTATCCCCCACTCCATACAAAGAATGCCATAGCTTGGTGTCCACCATCTCCCCACTATACACACACACAGGACTTGGAAAACAGAATGGGCTTGGAAATGGAACTCCACATCTCTAGACAGGAATTAAGAGTACTAGAAAGTAATTATTTAGGAATATTTATAACAGCTTTTATTTTTAGTGATTTTAAATATATATGTATATCTGTATGTGTGTATGTGTTGTTTTTATAAAATTTTAAATTGCTTTAAAGGTCTATTGATAGGTAAAGCAAAATATTTAAAATGCCTTCTGAGGAGTTAACATGAAGTATAAGAATAGCATTAGCCTGAAGGGCACAAGGGAAGAAATCAACCCATACTCTTGTTAAGTTTCTCATACTGTTCATGAAGAAATAAAGTTCTGTTTGAAGGGAGACTTTGAGAACTTAGCGATACATACTGTAATTTCTAGGTCAACTACTAAATAAATCAGAAAGAGTCAATACTAACATGTAACCAATTCACCTAAAAGAAGCCAGGAAATGAGAAATAAAGGAGCAAAGAACAAATGGGCTAAAACAAATACCAAGATGAAAGATTTTAACCCAATCATTTAAGTACTTAAATTAAATGCAAATGAATTCAACACACCAATTAAAATCTTTTAAAGTGAAAACTCCAGTGTTTCTTTTGCACTAGCTTAGCTGCATTTCAAGTGCTCAGTAACTAAAATCCTACTGAACAGCACTGGTCTAAAGAGTGACTAGCTCTGAATGAACCAGGAGGATGGAGCAATCCAGGAGCACAATTCAGTAATGATAATATGTAGATTACAGATGGTGCTAGTAAACTAGTTAGACAATTGGAATTTCCAAGGAAAACAAAAAAAAATTGATTAGGAAAGTAAATGCAGTCATAGTGTACTTGACCATGTAGTGAACAGTTATTTACATGAGCAGAATTGTGTCAACACTGGAAGTGATTTATTCTAAACCAGTGGATAACATATTGGGAGGATGTGGAGAAAAGAGGGAGTTAGTGATGAGAGAATGCTGACCCTCATCTACATAAGAAGAGACCACTAGATAAAAAATAACATTGAAAAAAAAACTGTATGTATATATTTCTGGGAACACGGAGGTGACCAACATGGTGAGAAATCGAGGGAGTTTCCCAATAGAAAGAAGAACAGGATGTGGGATGGAGTAAGGTAGAAAATTTCTGTTTGTCCTAAGCTTATGGGGGTGTATTTGATTTTTTAAATATACATGCATATATTAGCTGGATGAAATATAATACCCGTACAGCTCAAGAAAGACATGTTTGCTCCCCAAAGAGAACAAACACAGAGGCTAGAGAATCTGCACTCCAGGCACTACATAGCAGGGAACCGTCTATCCCCACTTTACATACGGGGTTGCTCAGAGGCAGAGTGGCCTGCTGGGATGGGATTGAGGGTGAGGACTTACTACCCGATTCCCAATCTCTTTGTTCAGGCTGCTCTTACAAAGGCTGGAGTGTGGGGCAACATAGCTGAAGAGATTTAAGTCCAAAAATAAACCTGACCAAGTTGGAAATGATGACAATTTAGTCATTACTACTAAATAACATTTCCCAAAGGACACAAAGGTACCCAAAGTTTTACACTTTTAATATGAAAAGTTTACCCTGAGTAGAATGTCACTCTGAGTAGACGGTAGCCTGATGATTATATATATATATATATACCTCCAATCACAGAGCCAAGATTTTACATAATTCAGGACACGATCTTCCTTTTGGTGCTGACTCACCTGTTTGCTCTCCTTCCTATCTAGTCTACTGTATGGCAAAATTGTTCCCAATTTTACATCTTGCAATCCACTCAGCAGAATGCTCCATCAGGCAGTTAACTGTCTGAATTGTCTGCTCAGATAATACGTTGTAGCAAAAGGCAATTTTATACCTGGATCAAGATTTGGCAGACCACCAGGAAGATTTAAAGATTTAAAGTTCACAGAAATGACACAGCAAATGGTTGGAAACCACTGGCTCCACCTCTCTGGCCAATGTCATCTCTGACCCCAGAAGAGAATGGAGCAGAGAGAGGCCCATTCCCCACGGCACTGCACACCCTCACAAGTCTCTGCAGGGTGTGTGTGTGTGTGTGTGTGTGTGTGTGTGTGTGAAGATAAACTGTTTTACTGAAGAGGAAACTGTTCTTTGAGAGGTTAAGCCACTGGTTGCATTTGATGGGAGGAGAATAAGAAGGAGCTCTTCTATTTCTATGTCCCTGTTTCTGCCTGCCTCCCTCAGTAACTCGTGTGCTAAACCTCCACTGGTCATGTATAGTGTCTAATCCCAACTGGATTCCTACAAGGGAGGGAGAACTGCCTACCGGAGTCATCTGAAGCCTACCACCCAACAGCTGAGAAGAGGAAACAACTATTATTGGTAAACAATATAACACAAAATGTATTGGAGGTTGTGAAACGTTACACCATTTGTCAATAGTCATAAGAAGTAAGCAAAAGAAATACAAATTTCAAGTGGCCAGCCACTGTGGCACCCACAAAGTTGTCTTTTCTTGGTGGTTTTCCCTATTGGGATACTTGCAATGTTAGTCCCTTTCTTGCCTCATGACACTACCATCTATGATCTGATCATGAATCTGAGAATCACTGTAGACTCTTACTCCTTAATAACCTCCCCCTTTTCACTACCCTCATGTGATCCATCACACAGTGCTATTAATTGGAATTCTGAAGTATGTCTCAAGTCTATCTTCCTCTAGTCATGAGGGGGGCTCTAGGGTTGACTGTCCAGGCAGCAACCGTAGCTGTCTCTGGGTCCCTACTCTCCAGTAATGTATGGGAGCGCTCCTGCTACCCAGCCCACACCAACCAGCATCACACACCCTTGTATTGCAACTACTCCCAAACAGATGTGCTCTATGCCCTCCAGGTAGCCTCTTGCTTTTGGTTTTCAGGTGTTCTAGAAAGTAAGGTTTAACATTTTCATGTTGTTTACCCTATTTTCTTCTTCCTCTTTGTTCAAGTCCTTTGACCATTTTCAAACCTTGCATTATTTTTTTAATGTTTTACTTAATGATATCTATATTCATATTTGAACAATTTTCTTTAGAAGGAAATTATTTAATATTTCTTTTCATATTTCGAGTTACTTTTAGAAGTAAAAAAATGTGAGTGAAAATAATGAAATTATTCTGTCAAAGCATTAAATAATATCCCAAGGTGGAATTTCCCTAGAAATTATCTACATAAAATGAGTATACTTTGTCTTTAGGACGTTAGTGCTGAACCATATTATCATCAATGTGAATTATTATTGTTTGTAAATAACACTGAAAATGATCAAAGGACTGAAGTTTAGAAAGGAAGGTAGGAAAAAACAGCCAATCTCACACCTCACATCCAGACCCTGGTGTTAAACCTTACCAAAGAATGCCATGTTCTCTGAAATGTTTCTGTTATGCTTCCTCAATTATTGGTGTTAGAATAAAACTGATAACGTCATTATGATTATCACTCAAAATAGATCACCGAGTATAGAAGGTGCTAATGCTATGTATTTTTATCTGAGGGGGGGGTGCGGGGAGGAAAGAAGTTTCTAGGTCTTCCATTTGTATTTTAAAAAATTTCATTAGAAAATGAAAGGGACAAAGAAAATCCTTTGGTTTACTGCAAAAAAAAAAAAATTTAACCCTTAAAAGGGTTAAAAGGGTTAAAAATTTTTAACCCTTTGTAGTCTCTCCAATCTGTTTCATATAGAAAGCTACAAAAGTTGTACTGCCTTTCGAATTCGAGCCCAATTCCTCAGGACAGATAAAAATCATGGTGAATTAAACATCTACCACCTGGAAATACTCCAGATTCTTGATGCTCTGACTTTCCCCCTATTGCCTGTCAATTGCTCATCAGGATTAGAGACCAACTGCTCTAGAAGGTGGGTCTGCGTGTTTTATTCAAGTTCCTGCCTGTTCCGTTAGGTTAAAGCTAATCTGCATCACTTTCCATTTTCAGCCACCAACTCTATCTGTAGCTGCTGTGACATTTTTACACAAGGAAAGATGTATGCTGCCCATCTGTCATGTAAGGACATAATGTAGCTAAACCATCTACCCTGTCTCATACCACATGGGGAGTGATGAAGACACAAGGGGCCGGGTTCGGTTTCTCCTCGGGGAATTGGTGGCCAGAGTTACTAACTTGTATGCTGCACTCTCAAGAAAATGGCCATCAGGTGAGCCACCATCAACAGGCTGCAGAAGCACCTCTGCAAGTGGTGGGGCTGGGCTCTGTTTTCAAAGTCTGAGCGTCAAGTGTCAGTTTTGTCCCTAACTTAGAGAATCAGGCTCACCTTCCCAGGTCAGTGGGCAGTGTAGCAGAGAGAGGGCTGGGCTGGGAGGTCTGGGGTGGTCACTTACTGACTAGAGGGGAAATGTCTTCACTTTATCACCTTTGGCTTATCACTAAAAACAAAAACAAAGTATTCTAAAAGAAGGGTCTCACATACCACATCCCCCCCACCCCAAAGCCTGTTACTGTATATGGTACAGAAACGTGGTCCTCAGAAATTCAGCTATGGGCAAAGGAAACTGGCCTGAAGGATGAGAGCTCAGAGGTACCATCACCCATGCTAATCCATGTCCCTCCTCCACTGAGGTGGGGAAAGCTTTCTTTCACAGCAGGCTCTTGTATGTGCCTGCCACAGCGAATTGCTAACATACCCAGGGAAATGAGTATTTCAATAGTAATTTTGTTTTCTAGTGGCTTCTCTTCCCATAACACCCTGGGCAGAGAAGTATTTATACAGTGGGATGCATGCTGTAGGATGATGATGATGATGATGATGATGATGATGATTTTCAGGATCTGGTTTTTATATTAAATAATAGCTGAAGCAGTTTGTATCATGACTTTCTTTTATAGGTGAAAATGCCATATAATACAAGTTAAGGCTTCGTGAGCCAATATATTTCATCGCCCAGCACCATAATCTATTAAGCCAGAGATATTTTCAGGGAATTGCCTTAAATCCTTTGGTGGTTTAAAGTAGCTTCAGAGGGATTAGAGGCTTAGAGGTAATTGTTATTGCTAATATTTTATTTGAAATGTCCTGTTCAGCAAAGGTAATGTGACATTTTGCTCACTGGAAATGCTGTCTTTCTAGGGAAAGGCATGAGTCAAAAGGTCAGTGTCTCGGAGAAGAAGGGAAGGGAGCCCATGAAACAAAGGACAAGGGCCTAAGCTAGGTGATCAGCACAAGATAAGCGTGTCAGAGCCGACTTTTCTGTACGTGGACCTTGGGGACCAAGAGTGTTAATTTTACGTGAATTGTGAGAATAATCTAGATAGATAATCAGCTCTAAAGGGAAACCTGAGATGCATTTTTAATTTTTTTTAGTAAGTAAGGAAAATAAAACTCAAGGAGGTACGTCTTTGTAGGCCTACCCTCTTCCACCAAGGCAGTAAATGTTGGAGCTCGCTCTGCAGGGGCATCTCAGTCTCTAGGCTGGTGTATCTCAAATATAGAGTTGCTTAAGAAATCAGATAGGGTGCTTGTTGAGAAATAAAAATTCTTTGGGATCTACACCTACCAACTTTGATTCTATAGTTCTGAGATGGCTCTAAAAAACTTGCATTTTAACCAGAGAGCTCCAAGGGATTCTGATCCAGGGATTCATTATCTCTAGAGAAACACTGGGTTAACCCGTCCTTTGCTTGACCATGGTACCATGTTCTCAAATTTCTATCTATGGCCCACATGCATCCTTGGAGTTCTATACACTTACATCAAAATGGCAAGCAAAATCCCCACTTGAATGCTCCAGTAATGGCACCATCGCCCATCCAATTCTACAACACAAAATGTAGATGGCACCTCCCTTTCTTGCACTATGCCCACTGCATCACTGCTCTGACACTGGTCCCAGCTCCCATTGGAACTTACCACTTCATGTCTGGACCACAACACTATGGCACTAACCAGTCTCCCTCCATCCACTCTTCAATTTGCTTCCCTCACTGAGCCAGAGGGGCTTTTGCAAGTTATGTTTTAATGTGGCACAACTTCCTGTGAAAATGCTTCAGTGACTTTTTATCACCTCTTGGATTAGGACCAGAGTCCTTTCTTTGGCTCCCAAAGCCCTACATGGTGGTGACCACCCAATCACCTCTGCAGTCTTGACTCACACAATTTTCTCTCTGGCTCTGTAGTCTAGCCACAGTGCACTTTCTTCTTTTTCCTCAAAGGAACCACATTCATTCTGGGACAGGGCATTCCTTCACCCAGAGCCAGCTTTTTCCTCTCCCCTTCCCTTGGACTAGTGACCACCTGCAGTTGTAGATGATATCTCACATTTTGCTTTGTGAACTTCTAACCTACCTCAGTTTTCCTTAAGATATATCTTCAAACAATGATATACTTTGTGTAATGACACCTTTAGTTCTGTGTTTGGTTAATGCCTGCCTTTCCCTAGACTGTGAGGCCCACAAAGGCAGCAATTAGGGCCTTTGTGGCTCACTCTTGTATCCCTAGGATCTGCCACAGTGCTAGGTGCATGGGGATACCATTTAATACCTGTTGAATGACTGAACTGTGTGAGACATATTGAAAAAAACAATTTCATCTGAACTTCTTTAGATAGAGAAACCAAAGTAGACCTAGCAGAGACAAGACACTGGGGATTTCAGGCAAAGTCCTTTACCAGTGGGCTGGATAATATAATTATTGTTTAAGCATCACCATTAAGTATATACAAACTGTACCCAGGCATATGATTTTAAGCTCAAGTTAATTTTCCAGTGATAAAGGGATATGACATTTTTTTAAAGAATGGTGATCCTGATTAAGAAATCCTTAGTTTTTACTCAGCATTAAAGTATTTAGAATAATGAATGCTCTTCAGGGGCACCTAAGAGCCACCTGGGTGGCTTAGTCAGTTAAGCATCTGCCTTCAGCTCAGGTCATGATCCCAGTGTTTTCTGGAATGGAGTCTTGCATCAGGCTTTCTGCTCAGTGGGAAGCCTGTGTCTCCCTCCCTCTCTCTCTTTCTCTCTCTCTCTCCGCCTGTTGCTCTGCCTACTTGTGTATTCTTTCTCTCTGTCAAATAAATAGATAAATAATATCTTTTACAAAAATGAATGGTCTTTAGTTTATTATACAGAGTCAGAAGTTGGGTGTCATCTTGCTGGGCCATTTCCCTTAAAACAATATTAATCCAATAATATTAATCCAATTTATGGTGAGGGTTCTCAGGGGCTTGCTGGCTCACTCAGAAAATTCTTTATCCCAATTTTTACACTGATTCTGAAAAGGAAGATCAACTCCAGACGTCTTGAAACTGTTGGACTCTGCTGGACATATAGTTGAATGCACTTGTTACATGGATCAGCATTTTAGGTCAGCCAGATTCTGTGTGTCACTGGGGCCTATCATTTGCTAGTTACAATTCTTTCTTTATGATGTTTTCTTCAAAAAAGGCCAGAGCATTTTTCAAACAGAAATTACAAGCTCAAAAGAGATAGAAGAAGCAGACAAATAACAAAAAGACCTTTAGAGTTAAGACCAAAAGGGGAAGTCACTAAAAATTAACAAATGGAGAGGATGGCATGGGGGTAATATTATGTTTATAAAATAAATTATACATGTGACATTATTATAGATCCAGAATATGATAAAGCATTGGAGCTGCTATGAATCTCTATTTCTGATATTGCAGAACTCAACCCAAAAGGAGAAAATAATCCATTTAACATTCCTGCTTCATGGGAAGACATCTGCCCACTTCCACAGTGTCTGGAGGAGCTCCTAGTTCTTCGCTATTCCCCATCAGTATGTGACGGAACCAACTTTAAAACTGCACCAAAGCAGTGAGGAAAAAGGCTGGGTCGAACATTTTGGGTTTCTCTATCTGCTATACTAGATACTTTTATACAGGTTTAAGTTTGTGAACTGAAAAAACAGAGAATTTGTATTCCGGAAGGTTGTTCTCTGGCAAATGTGAAACCCCAGCTCCCATGTGTAGGGATTTTAGGGAGAAAATCCCTAAAGAGAATGATATAGGGGGCTCCCCTCAAAATGCAGAGCTAAATGAGCCTATTCAGGATGATGGCTGCCACTGACAGGCTCTCCTTCATGTCCTGTGCCTCAGAGCAGCTCACAGTGGTCCACTGTGACTGTAAGAGGACAGATAAGGAACAGAAGACTGTCTGTAAGGTAAAAGAGAGAGGTTAAAACCATGGGAGAAAAGCAATGTGTAGGAAACAGAGACAATGCACAGATCTGAAAACCTGAAAAAATACCTAGTATCTTTTGAGAAATAAAAGAAGATATTGTATTTATGAAACAAGAATAACATGGTATAAAAAAGAAAAAGATCAAAAAACAAAAAAGTTTCCTGGAAATAAAAAATATATATGTAACACCCAATTAAAAAAAAAAACAACTCAACAGAAAGTTAAAAGAAAAAACTGAGGGTGCCTGACTGGCTCAGTCATATAAGCGCGTCTGCCTTCAGCTCAGGTCATGATCCTAGGGTCCTGGGATCGAGTTTTGCATCAGGCTCCCTCCGCAGTGGAGAGTTTGCTTCTCCCTCTGTCCTTCCCCCTCTGCTCCTGCTCTCTCTCTCTCTCTCTCTAATTCTCTCTCAAAATAAATATGTAAAATATTTTTAAAACATAAAAAATTGAATAAGTCTCCCAGAAGTATTAAAAATATATGAAAAGAGTGGAGAGAAATTATAAGAGAACTAGAGGATCATTTCAGTATGTACAAATCCCAATAATTGAAATTCCAGAAAGAACAAGTAAAATAAGAGAAAATTATTTTTAGAGTCTCCAACAATTGCAGGACATAATTTTTCAGGTCACAAGAGCACATCTAGTGCCTAGCATAAGACCCAAAATAAAGCATATTCTTGAAGTTTTTCAGAACACGGAAAACAAGAGAATAGACAAAGCTTTTAAGGAAAATAAAACAATTTATTTACAAAAGAATCAGAAGTCAAAGCAATCTATCTATCTATCTAGAGAGTGTGAGAGAGCATGAACAGGGAGGAGGTGCTGAGAGAGAGGGAGACTCAGGGCTCCGTTGATCTCAGGACCCTGGGATCACAGCCTGAGCCGAAAGTAGACACTAAACCAACTGAGTCACCCAGGCACTCCAAGAAGTCAAAGTAATCTTCAGAAAGAAGAATAAAGCTGGAAGTATTACAATCTCAAATTTCCAGGTATACTATAAAGCTATAGCAATCAAAACAGTATGGTACTAGTACAAAGATAAACACAGATCACTAAACAGAATAGAGAACCCAGAAATAAACTCACATTTATTTGATCAATTAATCTACAATAAAGGAAGCAAGAATATACAATGGGGGAAATGACAGTCTTTTCAGTAAATGATGCTGGGAACCCGGGTGGCTACATGCATAAAAAGAACAAAAGTGGACAATTTTTTTATACTCTATAAAAAAATAAACTCAAAATTACTTAAAGACCTAACGTGAGACCTGAAACCATAAAACTCCTAGAAGAAAACACAGGCAGGCTCTAATATCTTTGACATCAGCCTTAGAAGTAGATATGTCTAGATATGTCTCTTCAGGGAAACAAAAGCAAAATTAAACTGCTGAGAGTACACTAAAATAAAAAGCTTTTGCACAATGAGGGAAGCCATGAACAAAACAAAAAGACAACCTACTGAAGGGGAGAAGATATTTACAAGCTACATACCCAGTTAAGGGTTAGTATACAAAATATAGAAAGAAATTATATAATTCAACACCAAAAACCCAAATAATTTATCCAATTTTAAAAATGGCAGAAAACATAAATAGACATTTCTCCAAAGAAGACATAGAGATGGCCAATAGACACATGAAAAGATGCTCAGCATCACTTATCATCAAGGAAATACAAATCAAAACAACAGTAATAAGATATGACCTCACATCTGTCAGACTAGCTGAAATCAAAAACACTAGAAATAAGAAGTACTGGTGAGGATATTGAAAAAAAAAGAACCTTCATGCACTGTTGGTAGGAATGTAAATTGGTACAGCCACTGTCGAAAACAGTATGGAAGTTTCTCAAAAAATTAAAATTAGAAATATATGATCCAGTATTTGCATTATTGGGTATTTACCAAAAGAAAATGAAACACTAATATGAAAGATACATGCACCCCTATGTTTATTGAAGCATTAAAAAAAGAATGAAATCTTGCCATTTGCAACAACATGGATAGATCTAGATGGTTACTACTAAGTGAAATGTTGGGGAAAGACAAATACCCTATGATTTCACTTGTATGTGGAATTTATGAAAAAACAAATGAATAAAGAAAAAAAAAGGCAAAAAAACAGACTCTGTTTTTAAGTAGGCTTCATGCTCAACATGGGGCTTGAACTCATGACCCTGAGATTAAGAGTTGTGTGTTCTACTGACTAAGCTAGCCAGGCACCCCAATAGACTTTCAAACAAAGAGAATGAACTGATGGTTACCAGAGGGGAGGTGAGTGGGAGAAGAATTTTAAAAATCCTCAGAGTGGCATCAGAAGTCTCAATAGTTACACTAGAAGCTAGCAGAAAATTTAAAAAAACAACAACAAAACAAGACAGAAAAAACCTTCAAATTCTGAGGGAAATTACTTTGAACCTAAAATTATCTACCCAGCACTCATCAATAATGAAGGCAGTTGGGCACCTGAGTGGCTCAATTAAGTGTCTGCCCTTGGCTCGGGTCATGACCCCCATGTCCTGGGATCCAGTCTCTCATACAGCTCCCCGCTTAGTGGGGAGCCTGCTTCTCCTCTTCTTCTGCCCCTCATATGCTGGGAACCCGGGCTCATGCTCTTTCTCTCTCTCAAATAAACCAATAAAAACCTTTGTTAAAAAAAGAATGAAGGTAGAATAAAAACATTTTTTTTATGGCCTCAATTTTCCTCTCATGTATCAAATTTCTAGGAAGTCATTCAACATGGTATAACTCTAAATTGAAGGAGTAACCAAGACAGAAAAGACAAGACTTGAAAACCAGACCAACATAACATGGAAGAAAAGGACATTTCCACAGCTGCCATGGAAGGCAATTGCAGGGAAAAACTAGGCACTAGGAGTAGAGGACAACAAATGGGGGCAGGAGTGGGTCAGGAGGTGCCAAGAGAGATGTCTGCAAGATGGGGAAACTGAGAGATGGCCCACAACCTGCCATATTTGAACATTCTGGGGGAGATCTAGACTCTGGGAAGAGTTTGGGACTGATTTAGTGGTAAATACATAAAGAATAGAATACACACACAGAGTGTGTATTCCTTTGAGGTTAGAGAGTTTTGCAAGGAATGAGATCAAGGTCCAGAAGTGTTATAGGTACAATAATGTCAACATTAAAGCTGTTCCAACAGAAACTGTGGTATAGTTCTATAACTGAGATGGGTGGGTTGGGAGATGGAAAGGGTACCTGGTAGGTGGGGAGGAGGGGAGCAGTGCAAGACTGGGAAGTGTATAGATAATGCCTAAAAGAGAAGACTCCAGAAGAAATATTATTAACATGCGTCTTAATGATGGAGGTGTAAATATAAGTAAAGCGTTCACAATGACGGTCTTACAGAACCATGCATGTCTTTACTGTGTGTTTGTGTGTGTGTCTGCCGATTTCTCTCATGAAAAGTGAGAACTAAGTTAAAAAATATAAGGAAAGCATTTTGGAAAGCAAATTGATCAGAGGGTGAAAACATTTACTTGTTGAGCAAATGATCTTTATTCCAAAAGGTCAAGGCTGGGTATGTGTGTACATGGCTGGATGGCTCCTCCTCTGTGAAGTACCTGATTAGACAACTCTCTGAAGACATATTTCTAAATCATCTTTGAGACTCAGGGTGGTTTAATAATTCTATAGTCTTAATCATGGCAGAGGCACTTCATCACCAGGGAATGATGCCTAGAGCTTTAATGATAAGAAAGTAATGGATATGCTCATTGCTCAAGGCTCCTTCCTCCATCCACCAAGAAATCGTACTGAAAGCCAGATACATGTTAAATTCTTTGCAGATTAAAAAAAGTAATAATAGGCCTCTGTGTTGTGCTACAGAGTTACCTTTGGCTAAAATCATCTCCTTGGCCATTTATCACTTTGCTCCCCAAGCCTTGGACTCAGGTGGGAAGCAGATTGAGTCATTTGTAAACCCCATTAATTACAGATATACAAGACATAGCTTCTTTTATCCTCCTTTCTCCAAAAGGCAAACTGTGATTTGTTCCCTTTTCTATGACCTACACAAAGTAATCTTCCCAAGTAATATTAACATTTAGAATACACAGTCTCTCCAACGATCACTGGACCCATTGGTTACTCATCCTGAGCACCAGATATTAATGACATTTTAAAAACATCCATGCCTGGCTTCCTGAGGTCCCTCTAGAGACTCAAGGAGAACACAGTGAAAGTACAGAAAACTTACTTTGTTCTTGAGGAGACTTTGTAAGAGCAATTTTTTCAAAGATGAGAGGATTCTTGAGTATTTCTGCCATATAGATTTGTGGACGTACTGAACTACAGTTATTTTCATGAACTATATGCTTTATTTGACCACATTCATATAGAAGGCATTCCCCAAATACCCATGGACATGATAGAAACATAAACAAACTGAAATGAAAAGATATGCCCACATATCTGGCTGACAGAGGGGAATATTCTGAGCCTCTTACTGTATTTTTTCTCTGCTGTCTGGGTTCCCATCCTACTCACATTACTCCAGGCTGTTGTGTATCATTGTAAAGAAACAAAAAAATGACCAGCACTGACCGTAGGTAAAATGGTCAAGTGTGGCTCCTGGCTCTCGACTTCCATTACCTGTATCTTTCCTGGTTCTTGAAAGGTCATTTTGGCTCCACAGTGGCTGACACCATTATAACGTGGGCTGGGGCAACTGGCAGAATTCAGAGGGTTGGTATTAAGAGATTGGCTTCTCAGACTTGAAGTAGCTTTTGGCTGCACATACATAGAATTGACTGGGAGCAAAAAGCCAGATGCCTACTAAGTTTTTAGAGGGCTCTATTGCTCAAGAAATCCCAAATCTGGCTACCAACAGCTGGTGATGGCTTTTAGGTGTTCCTCAGGACCCGGAAATGGAACCAATAAGAAATATGTTTATTTGTCTTTGATGGTGTGGGTTCAACACTTTTTCCTGGGGTATAAATGGGAAGCTCATAGTTTTAGGTGTAGCAGGAGGAACCCTGCCGCCATTAGAAATAGGTAAGTTAAAAAAAAAAAAAAAAGAAATAGGTAAGTTCACCCATCTCTTTCACCATGCTCAAAATTCAACTCCTCCAGGAAAATATTTGGAGAATCAGCCTTGTTAAAAGTCACAAGAGCAGCCTTTGGCCAGGGAGAAGCAGAGTTTGGCCTCCTTAGATCTAAGTGGGAGATGTGTACCTGGATTCACTAACCCACCCAACACCTTAGTGCCAAAGGAGCAATTCTACAAAAGGGAATCCAAGTGGTATTAGGAAGAGGAGAAACTACTCAAGGACCACATATACACACACATACCCCTTTCCTCCCAACCTCAGACCTCTATATATCCAACAATACACCATTAAAAAGTGTTAGTTGATAAAGGCTTAAAGAGCCTTAAATGTTTGTAACAAACAATTATTAAGAATAACTCCATCTTTGTGATAATCCAATAAAGTAAAAATTATACCGCCAGTTAAGATGACAAAACTGAGGTTCATACAGATAAAAATTATCTTCCCACAGTCTACCAAGTAATAAATGAAGAAGCTGGAATTCAATCTCAGTTCTATTTGACTTCACATGGATGCTAGTGCTACAATACTGGGGAAATCCCAGATGCAAGCAGGGCAAATTAACAGACCTGATGTTGGAGGGAAAAAACTATCACATTTATTAGCACACTGTAACTGTGAGGGCTTATAAGACATTAAGACATTTAAAAATTGACACTAAATTGACACTAAACTTGGAAAAATGAGATCTACTTGCCACAGATCAGGGGAAAAACAAGGAATCAGTTTACTTAAGACTAAAGAGAAGGTAGGTTTCTTTAGCATCTTCCATGAGGACAATCAGAAGAGTGTGGTCAGAGAATTTTCAAGTTTGCTGCATGACATGAACAAAGAGGTGACCAACCTTTCAGGATTCTTCAGGTTTCTGGCTGCTAACCACTGACAGTTTAGGTCATGAGCAGGGAGCCCTCAAGAATGGGATGGGTACTTCTATAGAAGAGAACTCTTCTGCTGTTGGAGGATACAATTAGAAGAGGGCCCTACAAAGAACCTGGCCATGCTGGCACCATGATCTCAGACTTTGAGCCTTGAGAAGTTATTTATAAGCCAGCCAGTCTGTGGTACTCTGTTATAAAGCTTGACCCAAGACACACAGTATCCCTGATTCAAGTAGACTCATCATTAATTATACTGCTTAGATGAGATCTGGTGAACAGGGAGATGGGCTTCTCACTAACCCTCACTGTACTCTGCATCCTCATTGATAAAACAAAGAGGTTGAACCCAATGATCTGTAAGTTTCCCTGTATCACTAATATTTTGTGAGTTGGCAAGTACACAATTGCATTTTATGATGTTAGGTTTGACAACAGGTAATTTGTACTCTTCCCAGGCAGCATGTGACAACTTAGGAGCTCTCCTGCTAGTCACCAAGCTGCAGAATAAGTTGACTATAAAGGGGGCCATCTTCCCAGGGGATCTCCCTTTTTTTGATGTAATTTTCTGATTCTCATGTCCTTCCTTCCACCTTGTTTAGCTTGTATTTTAATGACTTTTTACCAGCCAAGGATAAACCAGCAGTTGTCCTTGGGCACAGTACTCACCCCTGGGAGCATTCTGGAAATGCGTGGACTTTTTGGTCTTTTAGTATAGTAAAATCTGAACATTTAAATGTTAAAACACATGGAAAAAAAAACCATTAAAACACATGGATTTTCTTTTCACCCATTACTTAAAAAGTTTTTTTTTGTATAACAAGGCATTATACATATAATAAATATTATATATGTTAATTATGTGGACAGGTAGGTTATGTATCTGTGATTTTCACTTTAGGATAGCATAGAGAACATTATACAATATTTATTATAAGAAGGATATGGTATGGTTAAGGATCACCACTATAAACATACGATGAGGCTAACCTGGATTGTAATAGGAAGAAAGGAAAGAATATGTTTTCCATTTGCTTAATAATAGGTATTGTGCTTTGCTCTGTATGCTATCTCATTTATGTATGCTAGCTCATCCTTCTAAGGTAGGTGGTCTTATTACTCCCCTTCCACATTTGAAGGTACTGATGCTTAAGGAAATATATTAACTTCTTCATTCCTTCATCAAATATTCATCAAATATTTTGGTGACTACTACGTGCATTACAGGGGCTTGGGAGAGAATTGGGGACAGACACAATTTCTGCCCTCAAGGAACTCACACTTTAGTAGAGAGATGATTAAGCAAAGCAATAATAAGGCAAGTCACATCACATTGGGTGTCATGACATGTGAATGAAATGCCTTGAGAAAACTTGCCCATAGCTAATCTGTGGATTAGATTAGATTGGGAGTAGGGGTGGGGGGTCCACATGAAAACAGACATTGCTTTTTTGACTGAAGTAACCACTGCACTACCATTACTAGTATCATATTACAAGGTTGTCACCTCTTCTAAGGTTGTCTAGAAAGGTGCCTGAATGTGTGAATGAGAAACCAAGGAGAAAAAGCTGTTCAAAGCAACTATTACCAGACATTTTTTTCCTGTTCCCTTCTGGTCAGATGCAGCTTTTTTCTCTCTGCACACCTAACACTAGTACTGTACAACAGTTTCTAGTTCTGTACTTCATTACCTTAGTTTGTAATATTACTAATACTTATTAAAATGAACTTCTAAAATGTTAAGTATCAAATACTGTTAAATGTTTTCCTGGTTTCTCAAGTGTGGTTTTCAGAAACAGCCTCAGTTTTATTCCCCTGTGGAAATCTAGCTGTCATACCCAACTTCTGATAAGTGCATCCACTCTATGAGGTAAGAAATATGTGTGCTAAAAACCCGGATTAGACACTCTTAAAGATGAAACAGCAGGGGCTTTGGGCCAGACATCTGGAAAAGTGATGAGACCCATTCCATGGATAAGTGGTAGAGAGGTTCCCAAGCCTTCTGTTAAAAAAGGGAAAAAAATAGCCAACAGGTAGAAAGAGCTGACCTACAAGCCTAAAATATAGTCTGTGAGAATGCTTGGGAAAAATTTAGGAAACTAAAAAACTTGGAAAGTTATGTTCTATCCAGTGTTGGAATATCTAATGACTTCTACAGTTAGATAAAGATTAGAGAAAAAGATCTGCAGGTCTTTTGAGATCTTAAAACTCTGTTCAAGTTGTATATTCCTTTAAACAGAGTAGCAGGCAAAGCTTATGTTTGGTCTTTTAATCATTATTTCTACTCTCCAGAAAAAAAAAAAAAAAAGAATGATCTAGAAGAGACAGCTCTTCTCTAGGGGTCCTGGTGACAGCTGCGAATGAAGTCATCCTCCTGGTGCTCTTAACTACAGATCCAGCAAGACTTGTGATACTGTGGCTATTTTCCTTAAAAATATTTCTCCCCAAAGAAATAAAAAGCTTCAGGAGGACACACCCTGTAAACTCCAACTTCTAACATGATGACATCCCCACCTAGGCACCATGCAGAGCTCTCATAAATTCTTAAAGTAACTGTGTTCACTGAAAACACATCAAACACTGAGTTATCTTTTTCACTCATTCTTTCTCTTTTATGGGATGTTCTTCAAGATCCTCAGAGATAAACAATATTCTAACCCTGTGTTTACTATTCAAAACGGCTATGGCAAATAAAAGGTAATTTTACATATATTTTATAGAAATTGTCCTACTGTTATTCTTTCTTTTTTTAAGATTTTATTTATTTATTCATGAGAGACACAGAGAGGCAGAGACACAAGCAGAGGGAGGAAACAAGCTCTCTGCAAGGAGCCCGATGTGGGACTCGATTCCAGACACCGGGATCACGCCATGAGCTGAAGGCAGACACTCAACTGCTGAGCCACCCAGGCGTCCCGTCCAACTGTTATTCATAACTATTCCTTTTAATGCTATAGATGCTCAATATTTTGACAGAAGCCAATCTACCATTCCTGCTTTAAGTATATCTCTTTAAAGGCACACTTCTCCCTAACAGTAATTAGCAATCTTACAAAGAACAGCACGGTTAATTTCTCAAGCTGCATAACTTGAACTGATTTCCTAAATTTGAGGGTTAACTTTAAATTGTTTCTGTAATAATTTTTTAGTATTCACCACCAAGTCAGCACTGGTCAGCTCAGGCCCTGGGGAATTCAGTATCTATCTTGTACAGTCAGCTCATCTTTTGCAACTATATTGGCTAACTTGCAAATTTATCTGTAGCATGCCTGGATGGTTATGTAGAGAGAGCAGCTATTCTCTGGGGGCTAATGTCTCTTCTCCACCAATCAGAATGTAGTGCATGATTCATTAGGTTTGTTGGCTAGATTATTTAATTCAATATAAATTATTTAATTCCTACGGCCTTCCTGGTATTCAATATGAATGAAACAATTATTCCTGGACACAATCATCCAAACACCACCACACAGTTTTACCAAACCCCAAGATAGTCGTTAAATCCCATCTATCTACTGCTTTACATAAACTACTCATGCTGAGTTTTTGAGGGTTATAACATTACTGAAATTGTTTGGATTCAATAAGGGATTATACATTATTCTATATTTAATGAGAGAATATCCCAATTACATAGCAATGTGAAAAATCATAAACTATTTCTAGGTAACAGTGGTGCCCATGTTTTGATAGCTTCCTTCCTTTTGTCATCTCTCTCCTGGGGAAAGGAACAACTCTATTTTTTCCAAATGTAATTCTGCAGCTTAGAAGCATTCCTTTAGGCTAACCATCTCTCGACATCATGACTATCCAGTCAATGGCTAGTTGAAATAGCACATATGGCTGGTCTACTCTCTCTCCTATTGGAATCTATGTGACATGTGTCCTTAAACATGGTATGCCTTGTCTTAGATTGGGCTCTCTGGAAACAGACTCTGAGGCAGACAGACTTCCTGCAGGGAAGTGAGGAAGTCAGGAATGGTGGAGGATTTGCATTGCTTTTGCAGTTCAGCTTATCCTACGGGGCACTCTGAGACTGAGATGACCTCTGTGTCTCTGTACCATCCAGTCATTGGCTATGGGATGCTCTCTGGGAGGGGACATGGCCCTGCAGCCAAAAGCAATTTCGATCAGTAGCTAATACTCCCCGCAGCTGGGGAAATGAGGGGTTAGTCCTAAGGAGAGCTCTTGGAGCACCATCTACCCCTTAGCCTCATTCTTAGGAAGTCCTGGGTAAGGGATATTGACAAAGACTGAGATATGAGGGAATAGCATTATTTCTTTCTACAGTCCTGTTTTTTTTTTTTTTTCTCTCAATAAAGCTTAATCGAAATCTGTAAAAAATCATTACCCTTTTTCCTCCTTTTCCTTCTCTCCCTCTTTTGTCCTAAACAAGGCCATGGATGGAACGGAATAAGGTAGACCCCAGAGAATTTCACCCCTGGAGAATAACAAACAGTGTAGCAGTGTCATGCAGATCCCATGAGACCTAGTTGGAACCATGGGAGCTGGAGTTACAAAGGTTTGCTTGGAGACCTGTGAATAAAAGGGCACTTGGAAGATGTCTAGGTTTAGGAGATAAAGGTTGTAATGACTATTTGTTTTTTTCCTTCATTACTCCTTGCTGAAGCAAGCACGATGCACTGGGTACTCACACTGGCACTCCCCTAGCCAGCCACACTTAAGCACCCTTCCTTTTTTTTTTTTTTTTAAATTAAATTTTATTGGTGTTCAATTTACCAACATACAGAAAAACACCCAGTGCTCATCCCGTCAAGTGTCCGCCTCAGTTAAGCACCCTTCCAGTCTTAAAGGAGGCTCCTGCCACTCTCAGGTAGAGGCAAAAGAGCGTTATCAAGGGTCCCCTTTCCTTTCCCCTCACAGCTTATACCTGTCCTCCTGCTTGCTTTTCCATGACCCTTTCTTTCATTCATTCATTCACAGTCATTAATTTGCTCATTCATTTACTGACCTTCTACTGTGCGCCAGTTCTGTTCTGGGTAGTCTGGTTCTTGATAGGTTGCCTGAAACTACTGACACTTGTTTAGTGTCCCTTTCGGTTCTTGCCCATCCCTTCACTTTACTCATAGCTGGTCCCGATCTTTGCTCTCTGTGCAGGTGGTAGATGTGGCTGGTTCTATTGTTTCTTGTGATCAGAAACCCTGATATCTGCTTGAGGAGCCTGGTCAGAGGTCCTCATCTCCACATTACACCTACTAAGTGGTTTCTCAGAATGGCTTTGACCTTCAAAGTCAGACCCATTTCCTCCAATCACAGATATGCTGCTGCATCATCTGTAACCCACTGCTACCAAATCCACTGTGAACAAAAGGCAAATACATGGCTATGGCTGGGACACCTGGGTGGCTCAGCGGTTGAGTGTCTGTCTGCCTTTGACTCAGGGCCTGATCCTGGAGTTCTGGGACAGAGTTCCACATCGGGCTTTCTGCACAGAGCCTGCTTCTCCCTCTGCCTATGTCTCTGCTTCTCTCTTTCTGTCTCTCTCATGAATGAATAGATAAATAAATCTTAAAAAAAAAAATACATGGCCATGGCTATGGCAAAGGCCAAATGGCAAAGGCCAGATCACAGAGGCAGAGGACAAAAGGTACACATATAGGTACACAAAGACCCTATGGTTCATCTTTCTTGGAGCACCATCTCCAAGATGGTCGCTCCAAGATCTTGTGGGAAAGATGAACCACAAAACTAGGCTCACACTCTCTTATAACAAATTAATCCTTTGACTTTGTGGGCACAGTTATTTTTTTTTTAATCATTTTTCTCCCAGGGACTGAACCTAACTAAACAATTGTTCTACTTTTCATTTGGAAAACACTTTGATATTCTGATTTTATTCTGGTCCAATAGTCCTATGTCCATTTACTTATGGCTTCAAGTGTTCAACTTGGTGGGTTTTAAGATCTTTTCCTATTTTCTTGCTCAAAAATGTTGCATTTTTATTTTATGACTTGCTTCAATATAAGTTCCTTTTCAAAGAGAATAAGTCAAGAGATTGAGTGTGCTCATTCTGAAGCTTAATACCTATTTAGGATTTTCAGTGTCTCAATCTGCCTCAATGCCAACATGAAGGACGCTAGGGTAGCAACAGGTGTCCTACGTGTGTTATATACATTAGCTCCTTTAACCCCACAACAGCCCTTTGATGTAGGCACTGTTATTTCCAATTTATAGATAAGGAAACAGAGGAACAGAGAGTAACCTGCCCTCTATCACCAGGAAATCCAACTCCAAAGACTATGCTCTTCTCCATTATGATATACCACCTGGCTGGAAAGGCATTCAAAGATAATTGCAAAATCCACTTATAATGCCCATTTTGTTTTGAATGCGTTCCTGCTACTCCCTCATGCAGACTTTTCCCATGATCTCTGTGCTATTTACTCAAGCCAGTAGGCCACAGCTGGCAAAAATTCACTTACTATGCAGCTTAAACATAGGAGCCTGCTTTTCTGTCTCACTTCTTTATTGACTTTCCATATATTTCCTATTTTCACTTGAAGATGTATCTGGAGTCCCCTGGCTACCTCTGTTAATTTTTTCTCCTTGCCATGTTTCGTTTTTCATTTAAATTTTGTAACAGTGTTATCTGAGTTAGTCAAGATAGAACTTTTATGAAAGACTCAATATCAAAATTAAGTTGCACTGCAAGGTATTATGGGTAAAATTGGAGGGAAGGGCATTAAAAAATCTCCATTGCGGTTCTCTGACTGAGTCTATTGAAGGCTAATGCAATAATCTCGACTTGATTTATGATTATATATTCTGACGTATAAAAAGCTATTTGTAAATAGTTTAATAAAAGGCTATTGCTCCAAATTTCAAATTAGCAGTGAAAGTGATTTCTATTAGAGAAGACATTTGTGGAGGATTTTGTTCTTGATGCTTAATAAAGTGAGTTCTTTTTCTCAATGCAATACACACTGTTGACTTGTAGCACAGCTCTAGGGACCTGATGTTGTATTCAAAGAGTAAAAACATATCTCTGCTCATTGTTTATTTACTACATTTTGGGGTACATATGGCAAAATTATTTTCCTTACAGTTCCCAGTTCAGTTCTTTCTCTTGATTATGTGTTAAAAATATGTGCATGAGGTTCTTCAGTATCTCGGTTTAACAATGTGAATCTCCAAGCTTCTTTTATTAAATGACATTTCCAGTATTTTAATGAGGGTTTGACATTTTCACATGTTACAATTTTGTTTTATTTTTATATTCATTGAAGTGACTTTCATGCTGCCTTTGTGTGCTGTCGATTTACAATTTCTAAAGGTACTTGGAGACACCTTTTCAGAAAGAAGTAGTACATCAGGAAATCATTCAGGATTCTCAGTGTTAGTATTCAGAGGAGTGCATTTTTAAAAAATGACTTGCAAGCTTTAAGTGTAGAGTTTTTGTTCTGAGCAACATCCAATGGTAGGTTCTTTGGAAATGGCAAAAGCCACACATGATTTAGACCAGGGCCTACAGATCTGAACAACCAGAGGACCTGGTGGGGATACAGGTAAAAGAGGCAGGCCCAGGGGTCTGTGGAGGACTGAAGCAGACATGCTTTCCCCAAAGAGAGCAGCTGCAAAATTGCGTTTTCTGATGGTCGCTGTGAGGGAAAGTCAAAGGTCATCAGATTTTTCAATATTCTAATGGAATATAGGACTCTGGATGTGTAAGTAAAGTGTTCTATCAACTTTGGCTGTTTCTGGTCCAGGTTTATCCAGCACATAACATGCATTATGTACATAGTGAATGACCGATGCTCCAAATAGTCAAGAAGGAAAGGTATGGTTGGAGATTGCTTTCAAATGATTCAGCAAAACATGACCTCATTATGGACTCTTTAATTGCCTACTAATAGCCAAGCACCGTGTGACATTGTGGGGGTCATTCTGAGGAGGCAAAAGTGATCAAATTGCACCCTCATTTTTTAAAGAACCCAAAGTCTAGCAGAAGGTCTGAGATACTACAAACATAACTAAATGGAAGTAAGGTAAATTCCCAAAGGGATGTTTAAATGAAATTCAAGGGATGGAGAAGTCACATGTGGTTGGTGAGATCAGGGATAGGTTCATGGCTATTCAGATGAGCCTTGATAGTGAATAAAGGATTGTGGTAAATACAGGCAAGAGGAAATTCCAGAGGGAAGAAACAGAGAGCCGAGGTATGGAGGCAGAAAAACAGGAGCATGGGGATGCCCAGAAAGCAGCAAATCTCCCTTGTAAAGGCGGGGAGCCCTCAGTGAGAAGGCAAGCAAGGGAGGTATGAGTGTATGTTACAGATGACTGGCCAGAGGAGTCAATATAAGGATTTTAGTAAACAGAGACAAGCTGTCAATGTTTTTTGACTTAGTACTGTATCTCACATTTTTTTAGGTATGAGAAGTTAAAAAACAAGAACGCAAAACAGGAGAGAGGGTACTGGAAGTTAGGACTTCAATGTACACATTCGGAGCGGACCACAAACAGTCCATAACAAATAAGCATGTTAAGAATGCAAGAGTTTGTTCCTGTTCTTGTAAAGCTACTGAAGCAATATTGGAGTAATATTATTAATGCCTTAGTGTATTGATGATGAAAGTGAACTTAGCTGTAGGATGAGAGCATTGTGATGGAATGCTAATGCAGCCTGTGATACATATTATATGTTATAGAGAAAACCAAGTACTTTGTGCTTCCTTCTATAATAAAACTGACCAGGTTGCCAATTAAGTCACAACCTTGTACATTGTTTCTAGCAAAGAATCTAGCTCATAAGTAGGTGCTCAAAAAATACTGGGAGAATGAATGAAGAATGGTACTAGATGGTGCTCCATTTAAAAAAAAAAAAGCCAGGTATTTGGAGCCTCAGATAACCCTTTCATCAACTCTGAGTTTCTTGCCACTCTATACACCTTGTGGCTTTGGACCTGAAGAGCACAAAGTGAGATATTTTATGGAAAGATGAAAGAAGCAGACGGGAGTTCTCCATAATAGTTTGAACAAAGAGTGGACTTACATCTTACTGGAGGTGAGGTTTTAAAGGCAGAATGCACAGAAAATGTGTCATGCAGTGCAAATCATCCTTGAAAATTTTTTAGGAAGGTACTGCATTGGAGACGTATAAAACACACCTCTTTTTCTTCCAGCATTGAACAGCCCACTCCTTTTTTTTTTTCTGTTTAGCATGGGTTGAAGTTGGTCTGAATTGAAGGGTTATATTATATGAAAAAGGTATTTTTAATGCTAGAATTAACTCCATGTGGTGATATGCTGTCACTATGAAAAGCACCCCAGGACTGAGATGACCCGAGGATGGCAATTTTCTATCTCCTCTCTCAGTCCCACGTTAGGATGTATGACTGTTGATGACTATTGAGTGGAATGGTAGAAGGAAATCTCATTCTATCTCTCATGCCCAGCCCTCTCAAATCTCATTTGACCCAGCACATGAGGGACTGATTCCCATCAAGGTACAATACATGTATGATTTCTCTCTGTCCAGAAGTGGGAGAGATGAACTGTAACTGGCCAAAGCACAGGAGCTTGCTGCTTGTGCTCATCAAAGTAAGGATCACCTATGGCCAGGGTGATGTTCACAGAGATAATATAAGGAAGTAAGCTAGTAAGCAGGTGTGGATCAGGAGCTAGGCAGGAGATGAGGATGGGAATATGACAAACAAAAAAACAACAAACAGAAAGCCACCATGGCTAACACCACTTAGGTGCCATACAATCTGACATAATTAATGGAGTGGCAGAGTGGGTAATCGCTGTACAGAGCCCTGGACTGTGGGTCAAGAGACCTGGCCTCTAGTTCTGGGTGCACCTTGGCCAAGTCCTCTCTCTTCTCTGTTCCCTTAAAAGACATCCCTTCCAGTTTTAAGAAAATAAACACTCTCTGGCATACCTTTCCTCAAAAAATTTAATGATGCTTTAATGTCTTACAGATTAAACCTATTTCTTTGGCTGGTCTCAAAGGTTCACCACAAAGTAGCTCCAGTCTGCCTTTGCAGTATTTTTTTTCCTCTCTCAACTTAGAAAACCCAACATGATCATTTCTTTCTTGAATTTTCCCTGTATTTTCAACTCTTTTCCTTTGTTCTTTTCTCTGACTGCAACCTCTGCCCCTCTTTATCCGTGAATATTCTTCTCATCCTTCACTGCATGCCATGCAACATCATTCCTGTGAAGCAACTCTGTATTTCCTCAAGATGACTAGGCTGTATTCTTCTGTAGGGTCCCAGTCACTGCTCTTTAAGTACCAACTGGCAATGGGGGATAGGAAGCTCCCTGTCACCTTTTAACAACACATCTGACCTCGCCTGGCAGTTCAACCATTATAGGGGTCTATGTGGTGTTAGATCTGTAGGAAAATGAATAGACTTGGCTGGTAATTGAGGGAAAGACCCTTTAAATGATGCTTTTGCGGAGCTCTGGAAACACATATATTCACAGTGAGGTTCTGGAAACAGTGAGGCATAGATGACATTTCTTTTAAGCAATATGCAAAGTTTTCCCCAGAGGAAAGAGATTAGAAGACAACATTAATTATTCTCAAGACTGTGAGTCCTGATTTTCACTAATTACTTAAATTTGCCACCTGCCTATTCTGACTGGTGACATTCCACTGGTGGGAATCTGGACCTGCAGAGAGAAAAATCTTCCTTCTGAACAGGTCTGCTGGGTCTCTCCAACATGTCAAATGTGCAAGAAGCAGAGCAACAACTCAACCATCCTAGGGAGGAAGTCTGGGTCTAGGACTCTCAACCACCATTTGTCACCAATGGAAAAATTCAGGAAATTCATCTTATCATGAAGTGTACTGGTTAAAAGCATGGACCCTAGAGCCACACTTCCTGGGATCCAATCTCAGCCTTCACCCTCCCACCTGGCTGACTTCACGGCATTGGGCCAATCATCTAACCTCTCAGTGTTCAGGGCTTTGGCTAGATTTGAATACCGTTGGATAAAAAGACTACCTCTGCCCTTCCCTGGGCATATTGACAGCAGGGCCAGAACTACACTGGCTCTAGAAATACCTGTCCTGGAGACTCCCCAAAATTCCTCTACTCTTTCCTCAAGGTTTTCAACCCTCTTCTCAGCAGGCCCATTTGACTAGATGACTTCCAGGAATCCTCCCATCTTGTACTCTGTGGTCTTATAATTTCTCTGGGTGAGGATGGGTAAAATGGGTCAGATGAAGAAATTACTGGTGAAGCAAAGGCAGCTACAATATGCAGCCTCCCTCCTGCTTTCTGATACCAATTATTAACTTGGTTTTCCACTCATTTGGCTAGTATTTATTAAGCATCTACATGGAACAATGGACTAGTCAGATTAACAAATGTCTGTGAAATCTGAAGCAGTGGATAAGGTACCTCTTTAAAACATACGTAACAGCGAATGAAAACTCTCTGAAACATACATAATTCCCTCACCTTTTATTTATTAGGCATGAGAAAATCCTGGTGTTTGCCCTTATCCAGTTTAGGGCCCATTGGAGTCTCAATTACAATATAATTCAGTGAGCACTAAATGGGAGAAATACAAGGAGAATTTAGGGGGAAAAAAGAACCCAACTCCCAGCTAATCCACAATTTGGGCTCTTGGAAGAAGTAATCTTTAAAAAAGACCTATGGTCCTAAAAAGTGAATAAGAGCTTACTATTCAAGGAGCAGGGAGTGAGGACAGGTGGAGAATGCTCTGGACAGAAGGACAGCAACATGAAGAGGTATGGATGGAAGAGAGCATAGCCCTTTTTGGGAACCTGAAATAATGACTTTCAAGATGAGCAGACTCATGGAGGAGTCTGAATTTGAACCTGTGGACAAAGAATGGCTACTGAGATTGTGACTGAGAGAGTTATAGAATGATATTTGGGTTTTAGGAAGACTATCCTGGTCATAGCAGAAGCATGGGTGGAGTAGTCCTAGCATGAGGCAGCCATTCAAGCCTGCCCCCATCAAGGAAGGCCCTGAGGGGGATGGTTGAGAAAGGGGGCCCAAGGTCACTGGTAGATCTGAGTTCCAACATTAGCAGGAGAAAAAACTGATTATGACTTTTTGTAGTAATTCTCTCTCTGGACTTTAGTTTTCTTTTTTGTAAAATGATTATTTCTGAGGTCAAAGAAGTTTATTTCTATGTCATTTTTAGGACCTACTATTAATTGGGTTTACAATTAATGCTGCTGCTTCTTCCTCTCCTTCTTCTTGATATTTTAAATTTTCTTTTATTCTTTCTCTTTCCCTCTCTCCCACCCTCTGCTGTCTGTATTAGTTTGCTAGGGCTGCCATAACACATACCATTGACTAGGTGGCTGAAACAGAAATTGATTTTCTCTCAGTTCTGAAGGCTGGAGGTCTGAGGTCAAGGTGTCAGCAGGTTTGGTTTCCGGTGAGGCCTCTCTCTTTGACTTGCAGACAGCTGCTTTCTCACTATCTTCACACTGTCTTTCCTGTGTGTGCATACATCTCTGGCATCTCTGTGGGTCCAAATCTCCTCTTCTTATGAGGACACCAGTCAGAATGGACTATGATCCATCGAATGTCCTCATTTTAACCCACTCTCTTCCTTAAAGGTGCTATCTCCAAATACAGTCACATTCTGAGGTCCTGGGGGTTAGGGCTTCAACATATAAGTTTAGGCAGGGGGCACAATCAGTCCATAATTCTCTCTCTTTAAGGTTTCTCTGGAATTGAATTTGTTGCAACCAGAAATATCTGGGCTGGTATGGAGGCACAACCCTAAACTGGAATTCTCTTTTCTATGTCCTTTCAACCTCTGTTTGATCCTCATCTCACTTATTGATGGTGATGACATAGACCATCCATCTGTGGGAAAAGCTAGAAGGGCTTTTCTTCTTTCTTACATTAGCCAAGATGTTTTTTTCTATAGGAAAAGAACTTCTGAATTTCAACCTCTACAATATCAGGCCTTGGTCCTTCCTTCATTTGGCTCTGGTCTTTCCACTCCAGTGAGATTCTTACTTTTTGGCTGGGCCTTGTTTTCTTTCCCTTTGCTTGGGCCACTCACAATAACTTCCAAATGAATATATATCCTGTCCTTCCTACCCTCTTTCGAAATCAGTGCTAAAACCCGACAGGATCTGCAGAAGCTTATTGCATTAATGTTTTTTCTGTGCTTCTTGTCATCAGCCAAACTGAACTTGCTTACACATTTCAATTGCCGTCTCTTTAAGGCCAGGATTTCATTTCATTTTCTGGCTTTTGTCCACTGTGTTTTAGCAGCGCAAAAGGGCCACGCATCCCTGGAACCCCATGAATAAATGAAATCGCACACTGTAATAATGACAATAGGGCATGCACTCCTCTACCTGCCTACCGAGCAAACTGCTCTTTTGACTATTTTGCAAAATCATAACGACTCACAGGAGGTTTCTTCCCACCTACCTGATTCTGAGCCCAGTGAATTATAAACATATTTTATTTAACAAATTCACTTTTATTACTACAGTCAGCTCCTATCACAATAGTTAAGGTTCCTGTTTGTAGGTTCATAACTTGGCCATAAAATTTTGCTTCAGGCAGATACTTTGGTCTAATGACTCTCGGTACAAAATATGATTATTAGAATCTTTCTCTTTTTACACTAAAGAAAGTAAAAAAGAAAAAAGAACACCTTGACTTAAGAATAAAACAACTTTCAAACTGTTGTTCTGTTAAAGAAATGCTCCTTTCCTCCCCCAACAACAAAAAAATGCCAAATCTCTGCCATCAAGATTTGTAAAAGCAAAATGGCATTGAAGTTCCTTCTCAATGTTTCTTCTTATTTTTTAAATGCTTTTGGCATTTTGGATGGAACAATTTTCCTGGTGTAGGCCTGCCTGTGCAAAGCATGGCATACATTTGGCATTCCTGGCACCTATGCACCTGCTACCTGCCATATTCTCTTTCCCCATAAACAAGAGGGGCTGTGCTGACCAACAAAGACTTTACGCTTTGTGCCTACTCTGTTTCACGCACATCCTGCAGGAGGATTGTGACATCTTGGCTCGGTACAACTTTAACTGACCCAGAACAAAGTGTCAAAGTAGGGGGCATCTAAGTTGACCCAGTTATCTGGAGGGCCATTGGTAAAATTATGTAATTGGAGAGGGGAAGTCTGAGGAATCCTCAATATTCCATTTTCCTCATCTTTTTCTTTTTGTGCAGGCTTTCTGTATAGATCAGGAACTACCTGCTTGACCTTCGGATGCCCGAGTCATACTCTTAGCAGCCTTCTTGCTGAGACCTGCTGTTTTACTCTACATCCATCAAAGCATATCTGACTTTTCACCTATGCTCACGGGGCCCTATTTTCTGTCCAACGTGGCAGTTACTACATCAACCAAACCTTGATAATGACCCATTTGTCACACCTCTTAGCAGGGGAGAATATTTTAAACATGTAACAAATGACTTGGCATAGGCACTTGTGGATCAGAAGGGGACACAGGTGGAGGTTCTGCAGCCTGACAGCTCTTTCAGGCCAGACATGGCTCCCCTAGTTGCTAGTTCTTGGGGTGGTTAGGATGAATCCTGTGGATAGGTCAGGGTGGCTGAGGTGGTGAAGCAAAGGCACTGGAGGGGGCTCAGGGAAGTTGCTATTTACAAGTGAGAACTGAAGTGCCTCAATATAGTCACAACTGCCATGTGGTATATGCTCATCTCCATTTCATCCCTGACTCTTGAGGATTTTATATTTTAACAAAAGGCTCCTGGGTTCTCAATGCCTGGCTCTGAAACACAGAATGGAATTTTAGGCAGCATGGCACAGCAATGAGGAGTAACTTTTGACCTCCTAAATTTTTAAATTTGTATATAGTCAAAATTACCATTCTTCTTAATTTCATTTTTTTTTTGTATTCAAAATCTCTTCTTTGGGATGCCTCAGTTGGTTGAGTGTCTAACTCTCAGTTTTGGCTCAGGTTGTGATCTTGTGGTTCTGGGACTGACCCTCCATGCTCAGTGTGGAGTCTGTTTCAGATTCTCTCTCTCTCTCCCTCACATGTGTTCTCTCAAATAAATAAACAGAATCTTAAAAAAAAAATCCCTCCTTTATCAGTTAAATGATATTGTGAGGGATGCCTGGGTGGCTCAGCAGTTGAGCGCCTGCCTTTGACCCGGGGCGTCATCCTGGAGACCCGGGATCGAGTCCCACATTGGGCTCCCTGCATGGAGCCTGCTCCTCCCTCTGCCTGTGTCTCTGTCTCTCTCTCTCTCTCTGTGTCTTTCATGGATGAATGAATGAAATCTTTAAAAAATAAAAAATAAATGGTATTGTGAGATTCTAGTATATAAGGAGATAGGATAGAACTTGAATTTTTTTTTTGAATAGTCAACTCTCACAAAACCATTTATTGAAAAATGTACCTAGATTGGCCTCAGATTTAGGGTTGTGCCATTTTCTGTATGCCGTTTCTTATATTCACCTGCGGTTCTGATTCTTATAACTTCATCAACAATTTGGTACTGGGTAAGGAGAATTCTTTCAAATTTCCACAGCTATTTTTATGAGTCAACTTTTGTATAGCTTTGTCAAGTTCCTTTCTCCCCTAAGCCCCACTGCAATAGTAAATTTTATGTGTCAACTTGACTAGGTTAAGGGATATCCAGAGAACTGACAAAAGATGATTTCTGAGTATCTGTGAGAGTGTTTCTGAAAGAGACTAGCAGAATTGGTAGAATGAAGAAGCTTACCCTCACTAGTGTTGGTGGCCACCACCTAATCCACTGAAGGCCCAACGAGAACAAAATAGTGGAGAAAGGGCAAATGTGCTCCTTCTGCATAAGGTGGGACATCCATCTTGTCCTGCCCTTGGATATTGATACTTCTTGTTCTTTGGCCTTCAGACTTGGACTGAGACTTATACTATCAGCTGTTGGTTTTCAGGCCCTCAAATTCATTCTGACTTAACACCTCCAACTTTCCTGGTTTTCCAGCTTGCAGAATGCCAATCATGCGGCTTCTTGGCCCCCATAATTACACGAGCCAATTCCTATAATAAATCTCCATGTCTGTGTGTGTATATGTGTACCTGTATTTATCCTATTGATCTTGTCCCTCTGGAGAGTGGTAATATACACACCAATCTCATCAAATTTTTTATTAGAATTTTATTAATTGTATATATTTGTTTTGTAGTAACACTCCTGTGCATTTCTCTTCTATGCTCAATACTTTTATACTTAAAGGTCACTCCATGTGGGTTTTCCCTCCATACCAAGCAATTCTGTGACACCAGGTAGACATCCCACAATTTACCTCAATTCTAATACTATGTACCTAGAAATCATGTCAGATTGAGGGCTCAGTTCAAAAGATTCTCCCTTTTTCCTAATTCAGATGCCAATCACTAGTCCAGACTGTCATCTGTATTGCTGACTGGCTATACATCAGATGTTCCCATGACTCCCTGCTCAGATTCCATTAATATGCTAAAGTGGCTCACAGAACTGAGAAGAGTTTACTGCTTTATTCTAAAAGGATGCAATTCAGGAACAGCCAGATAGAAGAGATGCACAAGGCACAGTGTGTGGGAGAAGGGGCACAACTTCCATACCCTCTGTGGATGTGCCATCCTCCTGATATCACATGTTCACCAACCCAGAAGCTCTCTGCATCCCATCCTTTTGGGTTTTTATGGAGACTTCATTCCATCACCTTGGTTGATTAAATCACTGACCATAGGTGACTGAGCCCTTGTTCTCTCCCTGGAGGCTGAGGAGCAGGGCTGAAAGTTTCAACCCTCTGAGCACATGGTTGGTTCCCGTAGCAACCAGCCCCTAACCTCAGTGGCTTTCCAAAAGTTAGCCTATTAGGATAAATTAGAAATGGCTGAAAGAAGCCTGTTATGAATAACAAAAGATGCTTTATTGTCCTTATTAGTTAGGAAATTTAAAGGCTTTTAGGAGCTCTGTGCCTGGAACTGGAGGAAGACCTCGTATTTATTTCTCATTATAAATCATAATGTTAAAGAGGAAAGAATTGATATTTTTACTCTAGTCTTTCCACTTAGAAACATTATATATTTAGCCTTATATAAAACCTTAATTTACATTTCTCAGTAAAACTTTTATAGTTTTCTTAATGTAGGTCCTATATATTTCTTTTCTTTTTTGGGTCCCTTATAAGTTTTTAGTTTTTGGTCACTTTTGTTAATGATATAACTCTTCCCTTGGTACCAACTAACTGATAATAGCAGAGGTAAGTGTTTTCATTCTTCAAACTTTATTAACTGTTCTAGTGTGCACTGGCAGGTGCTACCAGCTGGTCCCTTCAGGAGGCCCTCTGGACCACCTTCCCTCACACATGGATCCCAAGAGGAGTACTCAAAGCCTGAAATGGACTCTGGGCTTACACATGCATTTTGGTATTATTTTCAGCTTGCTTCTGGTGAAATAAAAATAATTGCCTATTTTGACTAAATATGACTTTTTCTTAAATACTCACAATGGGATCTATCTTCGGGAAAGACAGGAACTCTTGTCTCTTAGGAGTAGTTCTTGTTAACACTTACAAAGGGGCTCAGAAGGCATGCTCAGTAACGGTTTCTTTTAAATGCCAGTTACTTAGTAAAAGGGAGAGTAGCTGTAGACGGATTAAAAGATTTATTTTCTTTTGAAATCTGTGGCTTCTTTAAAGTTCAGGGATAAAGGTGCAATTGCCTGTGCCTTACCTGCATCCTTCTAAACAACCAACAAACATGCTCCGGAAGAAATTCAATTCTGCCCTCCATCCCCACCCTCACGGAGTGTAAGTGAAGAGAGGCTTACTCAAATTTAGAGGCGGATTGCCTTGACAAGCTTCTCCAACAGGGAATGAAGCCAGATGGGGATTGAAATAGCTTATGAGCCACCAATCCATGCCCAGTTAATTGTGTTAGCTGTGCTCAGGATACAAGGAGGAAAGAAATTGTGGCTAAGGGAGAGATACTCAGACTCAGGCTCCTACAGCATCCTAAGGATGGATGTCACTGCCTGAATAATCCCACAACTAAAATAAGAGGTTTTAATATTTGGTATTCTCTTTTCAGCCAAATGGAGAGAAAATGGAGACAAAGTCTTACTTTTTTTGCAGGGGCAAGGGGGTAATTAACACTATTTCTAAGCTTTAGGTTAAAAAACTATGGAACCAGAACACTGGATTATTGGCAAAAACACCAAAGGTTAAACACACCAGTGGCTGCAAATGTTTATCAACATGTGTTTCCTACAGTCACCTGAACTAGGAGATAGTCTAAGTGCCTGGGATGCTGGCTGACAGGAGACAGCAGGTGTTACCTGACACGGGGCATTAAATGAAGTCACTCTAATGACTTCTGACCTAACTCAAGTACATAGTAAGGGCAGCATAAGTGGCTGGAGACAAAGAATTTGAGACCTCTGTCCTTTCATTTGTTCCCTTTCTGCCCCTGACCAGACTGCAGCCCTCCATATAAAGCAACCACATTTACTTTTCAGCCTCTCCAGGGAACTTGTTAGAAATACAAATTATTGGCCATGCCTTGAATCTACTGGAACTGAAATTCTGTGTGTGGGGCAATCTGAGTTTGAACAAATTGTCCACATGATTCTGAGGCCTTAAAGATTAAGAATCCCTAGCTCAGGGAATTGTGTCAGTCCCCACCTTTCACCGGGGCTTTGACTTTCCTTTGATGCTTGTCTCTGATGACTTTCTGTGCTGACCGATCACCTGTAGCTGTCCTCAGTGCCTACTTAGCTCCTTTGGATAGATGACACCTTTAGATGGTCAACTTTCCTTTCTCTACGGACTTCTTCATAGGACTGATGAAGGACTTCTTTGTAGCACTGATCTTTGCAGATCCCTATGTGAAAATACATAGGGATCTCTCTCTGATGCCTAACTTATGTGCCATCCTGGCCCTCAGAACACAGGTCTTCCTGCATTTTAGCTAGACCACCATCCACATCTCCAAGGCTGATAAAGTCAGCATGGGCAGCTATAAAAGCAGCTTGATTTGTGATAGGAAAAAAGTAGCCTGAGATCAAACACACCAGATTCAAGTCCTAGCTTTACCATTTACTAAGTACATGAATGTGTGAAGCAACTAACAGGTAATAGTATTTATCTCCAAGTACTATTTTGAAGAATGAATGAAATATTCTATCAGAGCCATGACCTACTTTTATACTATGAAAGGGATAAGGTGGGCTGAGATAGTGTCCCCTCAATCATCAGGATTCCTGCCTAGAACAGCTGGAGCTCTAAGCTTCCAGGTCCAGACAGCCTCATCCATTTAAACCAATGTGCTATTCAAGTTTTACTTGATATTTAGGCCATTATGTGAAAATGATGGGAGCCACAGTTCTATATAAGTACCTGTAGAGCTTGTGGCACCCAACAGGGCCTCAATAAATGACAGTAGTGGGCAGCCTGGGTGGCTCAGCGGTCCAGAGCCTGCCTTCATCCCAGGGTGTGATCCTGGAGACCCGAGATTGAGTCCCACGTCAGGCTCCCTGCATGGAGCCTGCTTCTCCCTCTGCCTATGTCTCTGCCTCTCTCTCTCTCTGTCTCTCATGAATAAATAAAATCTTTTAAAAAATGACAGTAGTTGTTCTATCTCTGACTATAATTGAGGACCGCCAAGAGGAATGGTGACAAGTAGTGCAATGGCTTGATAACTAGAAGTCTAAATTCTAAGATGAAAAGGGAGGTAGAATGAAAAGAAAGCAAGCCTGCATATTTGGTAATGTGTAAGAGTTTATTCTCAGGTCAATTATAAATCCAGTATTATAAACCATGTGTAGATGTCTCTATGACAGAGACAATGGTAAATTGTGGAGGAGATCAAGCTAAAGCTTCCCACATAAGGAATTATCATTTTTGTGTGTGTGTGTGTGTGTGTGTGTGTGTGTGTGAGAGAGAGAGAGAGAGAGAGAGAGAGAGAGAGAGATCAACAATGATATTGATTAGAACTCTGAGGAAAATCCAGCCTCTCCTGAAACAATATCCATCATTTATAGCAGAGCAAACACACTTTCCAAAGACAAAGACAAGACATATAAGGGGCCTGTGCAATGTCTAAGGACTCAGCTATGGTTTTGAAATGTGCAGACCACCTGTGTGGAGCTCCAGGTAGTCTAAGTCTAGGGTCAAATCCAAGTCACTGGCAGCACCACAAGATGCACCCACATGCCATCAGCAGGCAGGTGTTTGAGCTAAGGCACAAGAGCAGGTGAGAGCACGAGAGGTGAAGAAGTTACAGGTAACCGTAATGGCAGCCAAAAAAATCCAGGTGAAACTTTGTCTACAATGGATCTGATGAACAATTTCCTTAAAATGACATCTAATATTCAGGCACACACTTCCTGCTCTACAGATGCTATCAAAGTATAAACATAACACAAGAATAATACTTAAGGGATTCAAAACATCACACAAATTGCTTGATGAAAAGTGGCAAAATAGCGTGTTATTATTGTCTGCGTCTTGGCAGAGTTCTTCTTTGGTTGAACATTAGAATAAAATGACATCAGTTGTCACTTAGCAAATGGCCCTCTGCTTTCTAAGCCATCCAACAGATGGCTGAGGTGATAAAGTGCAGCACCAGCTTGATCTTGTTTTTGCTAGCAGCCTCTACTTGCCACCACGGCAATCATTCAGGGTTCTACCGCCAGCCGACTGCACAACGTGTCGCTGCGCAGTGTCTCTCACACCAGGTCCCATGCATCACAGTTGAGCCACGTAGCTCTGAAGCTAAATTACCCACCTTCTTAGTGTCAGCTCCTTCACTGTTTTTTTCTGCCCAATCATTCCTTGCAACCTTGGCCCCTCCATGTTCCAGCACTAATTTAAAAGCTCCGGGTCCTGGGGTTTCAAAAAAAAAAAATTCAAGTTTTGCTGTGCAGAGCACACCCCTCATCTTTCTCTCTACTCTCAGATTAAAAGAACATAAAATCTGAGGAGGAGGAAGAATTAAGGACCCCTTGGTTGGCCCATACCTTAATAGAAAGGGAAAGTACACCAATGTGAATGTACAACTGACCACAACTCCCTAGCAACTGGTTGTGTCTTGGCTCCTTCCCTTCCTGTGTGTACAGATGAAAACAGGGGTGGGGGGGTAGGGGGTGTGAGGGGTGTGGTTTCAGCACAGGGAGTTTTACAATTAGCTGGGTTAACACTGGCCCTGAATCTTTGGTATATACTTTTGAACAGTTTTCCTCTAAGATATAGATTTTTTGTTAATTTTTATCAAGTTAAATTTTTTCCCCATTCATCTACTAACTATAACTTTCTCCTATATACTAGGTCATGTTGAATAAGAACCAAGAGTTGACTACACTCTAGAGGCCAGGAAAAGTAGTATTCACCCCAGGAAGGGGAAGAAGTGATTGCCTATGAAAGGTGATGCCACATGGACCTGTGGCAATTTCAGTCACCTCCACATAGAAGGAAACATCCCTTGTGTGTTTGTGTCCAGAAAGATAATGCTCAAACATGTGCCTTTCAATTCTGAGTGCTCATGAGTAACTCTGGAATAAGCGTATGTAGTATGCCAGTGTTAGCACACATTTAAGTCATACTGATACATAAAAGATGTGATTCCATTATAGTTTATTTCAGAATTATTACAAGGTCAGGAGTGGAGTGCTAATGTAACTGTAACCCACACAGTATGCTCATTAACAGGACCTGTAAGTAAAATGTAATAAGTTAGCTCCTTACATTTCATGCTGAGGGCCAAATATACACAGATCAAGAAGAACAGAAAATCTAGGAAGAATATATTTTAACTTTGGTATATGTGTGAATTTCCTATCCTTTCCAAAACTTTATGATGCAGGGTTTTTTTTTTTTAATTTTTAATTTTACATTGGGTGGGAATTAAGAGGAGGCAAGTTGTGATGATTTATTTTATGTGTCAATTTGACTGGGCTAAGGGATGCCCATATAGTTGTAAAACATTATTGCTGAGTGTGTCTGTGAGGGTGTTTCTGGAAGAGATTCACATTTGAATCTGTAGGCTGAGTAAAGATCGCCCTCATCAATGTAGGTGGGCATTCAATCTACTAAAGGCCTGAAGAGAACAAAAAGGCAGAGGAAGGATGAATCTGCTTTTTTAAAGATGCTGGCACTCCTAGTTCATAGGCCTTCAGACTTGGACTGTAGGACATCGCCAGCTTTCCTGGGTCTCCAGCTTGCCAATAGCAGATTGCCAGACTTTTTGGCCTCCATAAACATATGAGCCAATTCCTGTAATAAATTCTATTTATCTCCTATTGGTTCTGTTTCTCTGGAGAATCCTACCACCGAAAGGAGATTATTTAATATTTACGGTGTTTTAAAATTCTAAAATTTCTCTAAAAATTCCCAAGTCTGTTCCTGGTGATTGGTTACCAAGAAAAATCCATGAGACCATCAGGATCAAGACAGGGCCTGGTTTCCTGAGTGGGGGTAGGAGGAGAACCTTGGTCTTAGGAACAGGGCAGGAGCCAAGCTGCAAACAGAGTTTGGGATGAAAGCCTAGGGATTAACAGTGAGATGGGCTCATGTGCTACCAAGCTGTGTGTGTGTGTGTGTGTGTGTGTGTGTGTGTGTGTGTGATCTAGAGTCCCCACATCTGTCCAGAGGAAGCAGTCTGTTTCACAGCCTGAGATGGGCAGGTCCTTCTTAATGGAGCAGTCAGGGGCTCCAGGAGAGAGTTGGAGGTGTGAGCCACCAAGCTGTGTGTGTGTGAGATCTAGAGTTCCCACATCTGCACAGAGGAAGCAGTCTGTTTCACAGCCTGAGATGGGCAGGTCCTTCTTAATGGAGCAGTCAGAGGCTCCAGAAGAGTAAGAGGTGTGAGCCACGAGCTGGGCAGGGACCAGGTCCAAGCAGCATCTTTTCCACTGCTGAAAGATGAGGAGCTCATACCAAGGGCCAAGGAGGGATGTGTGTTAAGTACCTGGTGAGGGCCACTGTGGCTGTTGGTTATTAGAGGTTTTTGTCCTTGCTTCTGGATAGACACTTTACTTCGATAGGGTGGAATTAGCCCAGAATTATTAATGGCAATGAAGTACTATGTTCTTTATTGAAAGTTGACTTCTCTGTGCCTGCTGGCCACTGCCATCCAATGTTATAACCAACGAGGAATGGCCAGCGCAGTCAGAATGAGGGAGAAAGATCGGAGGAAAAGGAGAAAAAGGAATTTCTTCCAGAATAAAAACATTCTAAGCACTTCTAAGCCAGACGGTGAAGCACAGGGTCCCAACATCTAATGTTGCAGGTGGTTACCCCACCTTCACACTGAACAGAGGGAACAGCTTCTGACTGGTCAACAGCATGGACACAGCACCCCAGAGGGGCCTGGGATGCCTGGCTATCTCTGAATTTTTTCTAGCTTGGGTCTTTTAGGGCAGCCAGAAATTGCATTCCCTAGAGACAGCTGCAAAACTCTGCTAAGGATGTGTGATCTCTTTCCTCAGCCCTTTCTTTGGTAGGCTGCACTCCTCTGCCAGGGCACAGTGGGAACATGAGGGGTGGGGAGGCCACTGGCTCTGCAGTCGAAATTCTGCCACTCAGGAAAATGCAGACACAACTCCAGGACAGACATCCACAGACAGGAATGCACTCTATCACACCACATACAGGTGGCACTGCTCAGAACCACAGGCTTAATTCTAAACTTCACAGTTGTGCCGTAGCCTATAAAACATTTACATTGTTTTCCTGAATATGTAGTACTTATAGCCTATAAAATATTTACATGGAAACCTTTTTTTCTGAAGAGACTGTATCCCAAATGTTATGTCTACACCACTGCATCATGGTGAAGCATGAAGCGGGAGACCTGGGTACTGGTTCTGGCTTTTGACAGCAAGGCTGTGTGACCTTGAGCAAGTCAATTCACTTCCTTGGTTATCTCATGTGTAAAACGAGGGGAATGGACTGTGGTCCAAAACACCCAAGATCTTTTCTTTTTTTTTAAGATTTATTTGTTTGTTTGTTTATTTATTTATTTATTCAGAGAGAGCAAGAGAGAGGCAGAGACACAGGCAGAGGGAGAAGCAGGCTCCTTGCTGGAAACCTGACGTGGGACTCAATTCCAGATCTCCAGGATCGCATCCCAGGCTGCAGGCGGCGCTAAACCGCTGTTCCACCGGGGTTGCCCTCCAAGATCTTTTCCAAATGTAATATTGGCTCACCTCCTCCAGGCAGGGGGCCACAAGACAAGCGGCCCTCAGCCTGCAGCAACCCTTGAGCATTATGCCAGAAATATCCCTGTAACTGTTCCATCACAGCACTGAAAGGAGCACCTTGCAGAATGGAAGGAGAGCATCCCAAGGGGGGACAAGAGTAGAGTCTGATGTCCACCTAAATGGTAAGAAGAAAAGGAAGTTAAGTAAACAAATGAGGCAAACAAGAATACAGGCTTTGGGAAGGGCCCATCTGGGGGTTAGCCTGGCTTTGCTGCTCACTAGTTTGTGATCTTGGGCAATGTGTTTAGACCTGTGAACCTGTTTTCTTACGTGAAATACAAGGAGATTAATACTAAGTATTCCCTGGTGCTCTTCTGAGGATCCCTTCAGTTAGAAATGTAAAGTGCGTTTTACATTTGATAAGGCATATAAGGGCTCAATACACATTAACTATTATTTTTATTATCGATTTATCAAAAAGTCATCTATCAAGAGACTGTGATTCCCCTTTGAGTATCTTCTCAGAGATGCCTATCAAATTCTCCCAGAAGAAACCCTCTGTGGGGGCACCTGGGTGGCTCAGTGGTTGATCCCAGTGTCCTGGGTGGCTCAGGTCATGATCCCAGTGTCCTGGGATTGAGTCCCACATCAGGCTTCCCGCAGGGAACGTACTTCTCTCTCTGCCTATGTCTCTGCCTCTCTCTGTGTGTCTCTCATGAATAAATAAATAAAATTGAAAGAAAAGAAAGAAAAAGAAATCAATCCTCTGGATTCCCACCTATTTGTAACTATGTTATCTTACATACTAATTTTGTTGTAATACAAAATAGATCACAATCACAGAGAAAACAGCAAAAATTTTTGTGGGGTAAGCTATTAGTACATATCATTGAAATATAATATTATTTATTATATATTAATTAACCAATTAACTTGGTTAATTGCAAGCCCTAAGGAAGATGTGAGCCACACAGTAAAGGACGATGCCTTTTCTTTCTTTTTTTTTTTTTTTAAGATTTTATTTATTTGAGAGAAAGAGAGCGCAAGTCCGTGGGGGGTGGAGGGGGTAGAGGGAGAGGGAGAAGCAGACTCCCCACTGAGCAGGGAGCCTGCCATAGGACTGGATCCCAGGACCCTGATATAATGACCTGAGCCAAAGGCACGTGCTTAACTGACTGAGCCATCCAGGCACCCCAACGATGTCTTTTAATGTTAGGGCATCTTCTCCTGATTTGCCTGGGACAGTCCTAATTTATGCTTCTTGTCCTTGAGTTATTATTTCAAGCATACCTTTTTATTCTCAGAAGCACCTCGGTTTAGACAATAAATTATATAGTTGCCCTATTTAAATTAATTGAATGCTGGGTTGATGGTTGTCTCCATAAAGAGTTATTTGGGAGCAGTGTTTTCATGAAGAAGTCAAATCAGGCATACATGATTTTAACTTCAGACATTTCCTGTGATACCAAATTCTATATGAATGTGGCCGATGAGAGACTTGAAGCTACCCAAGATGGCCACTGAGAGGTTCCTACAGGGATAGAGGTCTCAAGTCTGTCCAAAGTCTTTTTTTTTTTTTTTTTTAAGATTTTACTTATTCACGAGAGACACAGAGAAAGAGGCAGAGACATAGACAGAGGGAGAAGCAGGCTCCTTGCAGGAAGCCTGATGTGGGACTCAATTCCGGGACCCTCGGATCATGACCTGAGCTGAACACAGATGCTCAACCACTGAGACACCAAGATGGCCCTGTCCAAAGTCTTAAAATCACACTGCAACTCCAAGTTGAGGAAAAGGACTACAAAAACTCTTACCAGTATTACTGGTAACATGGTTACATTGGGGTTACCCCCATCTCATCGGGGTCTTTGAGACTCAGAGAAGGTCAGTGTGGCTGGAAATCACTGAGCAAGGGCAGAACCTGGCATAGCTGAGGGGGGACAGATGGACAGAACCCAATAGTGTGTAGTGCAGAATGAAACTTTTTGTTCCAGGGGAAACAATGCCACTAACGAGTGTTGAGGGGAGAAAAGGCAGGATACAATTTATGCCTCCTGTTGATCTGATTTACTTTATAATTTACTCCCCTGCTGTGCGGAAGAGGAATTGAGTTGGGGAGTAGGATAAAAGTACAAGTAGAGAGGCCAGTGAAGATGGACAGATTCAGGACACATTTTTTCAAGTTCATTCTATAGAATTTGTAGATTGGGTGGTGAGAGTGTAGGGAAGTGGAGAATCAAGACTGACCTCACAGTTTTGTCTCCACAGGCTGGTGAGGAGACAGGGAGGTGCAAAGTCACTGGGGGACCCAGAAATGAAGACTTCTGATTTGAAAATGTTAAAACTATTACAATTGAGATGTTTCTTCCCGTGAGGAACATCAGAAGAGTAGTTGGATATAAAAACATGGTTTCTGAGAGGTATAAGATGCAGTTATATATTTGGTACTACTATATCCATGGAATTGAAGTCTGGAAATGATGAGAGCATGTTGATTAAGAGGACAGAGAGAAAAAGCAAGCAAGATAAAGAAAGAAAGAGGGAAGGAGGTGGAGCTCTGAGGAATATCAATAGGTGGAATAGGAAGTGGAAACAGCAGGAGAAGGAAAAGAGCCACTGAGGTAAACCAAGAGGCAGCAGTGTGACAAAAGCCGAGAAGGAAGTGTTCCAGGTAAAAGGAAGTGGTCAAATTAGTTGAACAGTCCCAACAGACTGAGAATGGAGAAGTGTCCACTGGAGCTGGTCACATGGAAGGAGACGGTCCAAGACTTGACAGGAGCAGCTGCACCACTGCCTTCGTCTGTGAATATGGTATTTGGGGGTATATTGCTCTGCACAGATACGCTTGTATTCACGAAGATTGAACATTTAAGAGAATGCCTTGAAAACTGATGAACATTTAAGAGAATGCCTTGAAAACTGATGATCCATTCTTAAGTTCACAAAGGCCTCAGCCCCGAATCCTGCTGGGACCTTAGCCGCAGGCCCCTGAAGGGGTGGTAGGGCCTGGAAGGAGTGGGGGCCTGGAGAGGCAGGGCATTCCGTGCCTTCGCAGACTGCAGTTTACATGGGGCGGGTTGAATACACCACAGAATATCCAGAAATGTTTATGGATTGATTTAAAGAGAGAAAGAAAGGATACCCTACAGTTTCAGTTCCTTCTCCAATCACTTTCTGAGAGGCAAAGTAAAATGAGCCTCAAATGCCCAACAGAGGTTTCATATGTTTCTTTCAAAAATAATTCATGAAATGATTTCATCCTCTCAATTATTCTGAATAAAGCAGGGATGTTACGGTATTACTATCCTAGTTTTAGAGTTCCAGAAAGCCAGGCTGAAAGGCTAAGCAAATTGGGCAGAACCAAATCGTTCTTGGGGCAAGACAGGAGTCCTGTCCCACCCTCCTGCACCCTCCCTGATCCTCCCCTTTGGCCAAGTCCCAAATGTTGGTCTACAGACTGCTCCAGAGGAAAGAACTTCAAGATTCGTGACCCTCAGGCTATACCAGCTACCAGAGCAATGGCCAGGAGGAAGGTCATTTTGTGTTTTTCTCTTCTCAATTCTTTCTCCCTTTCCTTGGGTAAACTTTCATTTGCTCCATTTCCTGTTTTGGCCATTCCCTGGCATAGAGGCTGGGGAACCAGGGAGGTATTGGGACCCCTCCTCCACCCCCTTTCTCATGCCTTTTACTTCTGTGAATGGTTCATTGTCAAAGGGCAAAAGGAACATGGCAAAGGTAAATGGATGGCTTATTAGGTTGGAGACAGGGAGGCAGGGACTGCACACAGGGCAGGCCATTATGTAGGAGGTGGTGAGGGCTGTGCACGTATGATTTAATTTTCAGCAAGAGTCTTAATATCATATTCATGTACGGGGCTGATAACCTTTCTCTTAAATCTTTTGAATGATTAAGATCAGGTGGCCATAAGTACACAGTGTAGTCATTATTCCCAAACCGGAGCCTGAACAGACACATACACAGTTCACACAGTTGTCCAAACCTTACTAAGGGACCTTCAAGCACTGAGCCACGCCTGCCGGGCTGGGGCCCCTAGCGATGTGACATCACCACCCAGGGGCTTGTGTTGTGCACATGACTGGGCCAGCAGGATTTCAGAAGCTAAAAGGACAGAAATCTTGAGAGGATTTCTAGTCATTGTCCTCGATGGATCATTTAAAAATATCCCTCTCAAAAAAAAAAATCCCTCTCAGAGTAGGACATTCTTTTTTTTTTTTTTAAGATTTTTAAAAAAAAATTTATTCACGAGACACACACACACACACACACACACACACGGGTTGAGGGGGTGCGGGCAGAGACACAGGTAGAGGGAGAAACAGGCTCCATGCTGGGGACCCAACGTGGACTTGATCCTAGGTCTCTAGGATCACATCCTGGGCTAAAGGCGGCAATAAACCGCTGAGCCACTCAGGCTGCCCATCAGAGCAGGACATTCTGAACCTACCTTCCTTGTTCACTCACTCTCCTGCTTCCAAAATGCTCCGTGACCACAGTCACAAAGAGATGGCTTTACAAAAATTCCTTACAATGGTACTTTAATTAAAACAAAATCCTTCTATGTTCTGTAGCATTTAAAAGCTTCATTGTGACAAATATTTGCAGAAATAAAGCATTGCTTTGTGTTCCTTTACAACACAGGGAAAGCTAGCCACACTTCCAGAGCAGTATGGGATGCTCAAGAGAGAGGACCCCTTCAACACACTATGTAAATTTAGGAAAACAACATGCACCTCAGTATAGTTCTAGTGATTCAATACAAATAAACAAACAAATGTTGGGAAAGACTTTGATTCCTGTGCCTGAAGGAGGATCCCTGACTTTACTTGTAGGGATGCGGGGGTGGGGTTGGGCATGCACATGTGCATGCATGTGTGTGTGTGCCAAGGTGCCTGCAGGATGACAGAAGGACAAACAATGAAATCTGAATGCTCCAAGGAAATTAGCACTTCAGCTTTTTGTTGTTGTTATTTCCTAAGACCCAAGAACTTCCCCTGTCAGGAATTAGTTATTATCATGGTAAAACGGGGCTATATGTCCATTAAATTGTGCATAAAGAAGTGTAGTGGCAGAGAAATAACATGCAGGACTGAGAGTCAGGCTGGAGGAACTAAATGCTGGTAATGGAGTCCTGCTGGCCTGTGCTTCAGAGCATCCAGCTCTGGCACTCTTCTGGGCTACCACTCTGCAGGGAAAGCAATCCACAGGGCCAATGGCACATGCCCTTCCAGAGCTTGCATCTCCTTTCCGGGTCCTGTTCTGGGTATCCAGAGAAGCCTCACAATCACATCCTGAAGCCTAAACTGCTGGGCCACTAGGAAGGTGTGTTTGACAAGGGAGGGGCACAGACTTGTTTGCTGACCTGACTTGTGACATTTCCGTGTCCAGTCCTAGAGTATGTGAGCCTCCCCTAGGTCTTGAGGCCCTGAGACCACCCTGTGAGGAGAGGGCCTGGCTGGGGGTATTTGAGTCCTACGGTCGTCGCCAGTGGTTATGTTATCTCGGACAAAACCATTTTCTCTCTGGGTCTTACATCCTTCATTGCTCAATCTGGGTCAGGGTGAGATTGGAGCAGGTGAGCACTAAGTGCTTTGAAAGATAAACATCTCTAAGAAAGGTGGGACATTTAAAAATAGTCTCCTCTACTTGGTGACCCATGGGGCTGTCATGTCAGAAGGAGAGGCCTCCAGTTCCATGTAGTCTGCATATTCATGGTTTCTGAGTTTAAGTGACATTTAAGGGTTTATAATTCTGTTATATGTGTCAAATGCATTAATCTTCAAATATCAGATTTGCACACAATTGTAGGGTGTTGCACTAATTAATCTATTTGTGCATAGAGTTACAGCCTTCTGAAGTTCATAAGCTTATGCAAGCAAGAATTCAAGTGCTTTCAGTAACCCAGCCCAGACTATAGCACCATAACCCAGAATTCACAACTATCAATATTCATCAACAATTAAACTCTGTACCAGGTAGTACAGTTAATGAATGAATTCTTACAAGTCCTCTTCAAGACAAATTCAAGACCAGTAGGTGCCCTGCAAGCCAAGCATGTGGTGAATTCTGAGGCCAGTATCACAGAAGTTACCCCAACAAGCACTTCCTTTTTCCACTGCTCAGGCCTGCTCCTGCCCCCTTTACTCACAAATAATTAGCTGGCAGTAAGATAGGTGCCTACCAAAATGCTGAAGGATAATCACATGGTTTGCTTCCTCTGCCTTTTACAGATAAGCAGCCTAAATATCAAACCTCTTTCTATTACTAAGTGTCTGGTGCCCACAAAGGTGGTCATCCTGGGGTGGCTGAGGGTTGCCTGCCTCCTTGGTTCACCACCATCCTTCCCAACATTGAGAAATAGCCTCAGCTTATCTCCCTTGTTGCACAGGAAGGTGAGTCAGAGCAGCAGGATGTGGCCTAGGGAGCCCTGGTGGTGCTCTCCTCTCTCTCTCTCTCTCTCTCTCTCTCTCTCTCTCTCTGCCTTGCTTTGCCTTGCAAACAGGTTCAATAGCCCAGAGCAGCAGAATCCAATAAAAATGTGCTTCAACTCCCTTACCCTGAAATGGGCAATATATCACAATTCCAAGGAAAAACATGATTTCTGTTTCATGTAACCTAAAAATGACCTAGTTTAATAGTGACATTTGCTAAAATAGGTGCACTTTGTATTTTGTAGGAGGAAGTTTACATTTTCTTACTGGTTTGGTACTGGCAACCTGAACTATTTTGTGGGGATGTTTCTCAAATTCGAAGTCAGTTTCCTAGGATGCCCTAAGCAAACCTGTCCTGTGCCCACTGGAGCATGTTTGGGGTCTGATCACTTTAAGAGTGTGTCCCTCAGCAGAGCTAGTCTCAAGAGGAAATGGGGTGCCCAGGGTCCCCAGGAGCTCTGCCCCAGCCTGACATGAACCAAGGTGGCATAAGGGGCTCCCAGCCCAATGTAGGTGTTGCTGGTCCCTGGGGCACCTGGTGAGGGACCCCAAGCCTGGCTGCAGGGGATGCACCAGGGTGGGCTGGCTCCCATTTGGGGCTGTCACCAGGAGGCAGCCATTCAGGTGCTCAGCATGTCCTGAGCACACTGCCATCAATCCAGGGCACACACCAGTGGGAAAGGGGAGTTATGTGCCCTGGATTGATGGCAGTCCTGTGAGCGCTTGCTTGCTCCACTGCCCTTCCAGGTGGCACTTCTCTGTGTCTGACCTTCCTCTCTGCCTGCAACTGAGGTTCCTCTGGGTGTGGCTGAGGCACTGAGTTTTGTAAAATTTTATTAAATAAAATGGCCAGGATTAAAAATAAACACAAACCATACTTCTAGCCTCAAGCTTGAGCCACAAATATAATTTTTTAATTTTTTAGTGGCCATGTTAAACAAGTAAAAACAACAGGTAAAATAAAACTTAATTCCAGCTATCCAAAATATTATTCCCACTTGTAATCAATATAAAAATTATTAAGGGGACACTTTACATTGTCTTTGTCTCTTTTTTTTTTCCCTCCCCACACTCAGCCTTCTAAATCTGGTGTCTGTCCTATATGTGCAGCACATCTCATCTGGGACTAGCAACATCTGAAGTGCTCATCAGCCACATGTGGCTAGTGGCTGTCAGGGTGGACAGTGGAGGAGCAGAGGCCTCACCTTCCCTGATGGTGGCTACCCACTGCAGGAGGCTGAAGAAAGGAGGCAGGAGGGAGCCAGGTTCTCAAATGACTGCACTGCCTGCTTGCCTGTTTCTCTTTGCAGTAATATGAATAACCATCCCATCCAGTATACCTACTTCTGTAATTAATCAGCATTTATATAGTAATTTATGTTTGCAAGTGTTTTATTGATACAGTTGCCAGTATATTTATCTGCTTGCATGTTATACTTTCATGTGTGCCTGCCTACCTGTGCTAATTACTGCTATAATTATTGAAGGTATTTAAGAACACAGCTCACAGTTACCTTCAAGAACCCCAGCAACCATTTTAATAGCAGTTATAAATTCTATCTTCTACCTCCAAGTTCTGTCTATTTCACCAAGAATTTTTACACCTCCACTCCAAATCCTCCAAGTTCGTGGCCGGCCTCAGAGTGAAAAATGCATTTAAAAGCAATCTCATCTTTTCCCCTTTGTCAGCTTAAATTTCACATGAACGAGATAGAAATTTAATGACGTATCTTGCAGCAGCAACAGCAGCCTCCATACCCAGCATTTCAACATGAAAAGGCTAATAACGAATAATGACCACTACCATCAAACGATGCCTTCTCTAATACCAAATGGCATTTCCTACTCTCCATTCAAAACTACTTTCTGACCAACAGTAGAGCTCATGAGCAGGAGGAAGCAAGAGCACAGGCAGGCAGAGGCTGGTGCCCTGCACTCTGGTTACTCAGGTTCCTGGCACCCCTCTCCCCTGGCCTGCCCCCACCATCCACTGGGTCTCTGAAGACTCCAGTTTTTCAAGGGAAGGAGCAGTGTGGGCCAGCTAAGGAGACTGGTGGAAGACAGGCAAATAGAAGAGAGAAAGCTTGTATAAGCAGTTCCGTGGTACAAGGAACACAGGATGGTGCTGTGGTTGGGAAATTTGAAAGACCATTCCACCTTCCTGGTGCCCCTCCTCGCCCCCTCCCTCCCTTCCCCCAAATCAATGAGGGGGAGAAATTACAGTGCTCCAATTCATTCCGTGGTTCTGCTGCTCTCAGTGATTGGAAATGCCAGCGAGGGGAATGATATACATCATGTGATGAAAGGAGAGTACGAAAATATTCACCAATAGCTATGAAATGCAGCTGCCTCCGTAGCAGAACCAGGCGGCTCTTGAATAGAACACAGCAACACCACCCAAGAGACTGAAGGCCAACTCTGCTCCGAAGCAATTTTGTGAGCCCAATATTGGGGATTAGAGACAAATAGGGAGAGATCTTATGCCACAAATCACTGCATACCCAATGCTGTTGCTACCTACTCTGGGTCTCCCCTGGGGCAAATCATTAAGCTTCTTTCTGTCTCTCCTTAAAATGGGAGCTAAATTGGCAACTTACCACAAAGGAGTGTTTTCTTAATTACTTGCGTACAAATTGCTTGATATTACTGAATGAAAGGTATCAAGGAGAAGGCAAGCTATTACCATGATTATTTTTGTTCTAATATAAAGCAGTAGGCCAAAGCCTTTTCGATCTTTTGGATTATGTTTCAGTTCAGTGATACTTCAGGGAATGGCCTCCTAAGGCTCTGACCACCATTAGTACAAGCAGCATTTCAAAGACTCATCCAGAGAGCCCTGCGTCCCCAGGCCAGACTTGATTGATGTAGAAGTGCAGTGGAAGTCAAGAGCAGTTTGGGAGTGGGAGTGAGGGCATGAGTGGTGGCCTCATCCTGGGCAGCCACGACATGAAAATATTCGTCTTTGTAACCCACCGCTTCCTCTCCCCATGCATGTCTGACTCCGACTTGGTTGTAAGGGCCAGCCTGGTGGGGCTGAGGGCAGACTGATTACTGTCAGAAGCATACTCTGACACCCACTCGCTCTGAGGCACAGACCTGATCACAGGCTTCATAAATAAATATGGGTTGACACAGCATTTCCTTGCTAGAAAAGATGAGAGACATCTTTTCTGTGTATTATCTCTAACGGCATGAAGAAGGAGGGATGTGGGAGGGAACTTACGAGACAAATGCAAGAACTATAGTTTCCTGGAAATCTTACCAGAGCCAGGGGCTTGTCCCTTTACCAGCAGTCTTGCCTGAGGGCCACTACCAGAGTGAGTACCACTCATTCAATGTGTGATTGTCTAGGATCAGTCTCTGAGTCATACCTGCCTGTCACTTTGTAGAGATAGTGATTGCCCTGATTTACTACTGCATCCTTGAATCATGCTGTGATTGGGTCTTCAGTAGGAATGTAGGGCAAAGAGAAAGTGACACGTAGAGTAATTATGCTAAAAAAAAAAATTGGGTGGCATTAGAATAAGGGTTTGGAGCGGCTGCTATAGAATTCTTTTGATTAAAACATTTGTTCTTTTGGAGAGAATACTATAGGATGCTTCTGAATGAGACAAGTTCTATAGACCGACTGGATGGGAGAAGTCTATCACTTGCTGGATCTGTTACAGAGTTGTTTGTCCATTTTACTAAAAAACTTTCTTATGAATTTTAGTATATTATTTTTGCTATTACTGTGTTAATGATAGTGACAGGAGAAAGTTTAAATCCCTTTTAGCTTCTCTCTATGTAGAAAAACTATTTCTCCTCCCATATGCAATTTTCTGTCCATTCATTAATTTTTCTGCTGCTTTCCTTTTTTTTTTTCTTTTTTTTCTGCTGCTTTCCTAAGTTTATTTACTGCCTTCTAAATATGTATCTTAATTTATACTCCTAGTCTCATGGGGAGCTGATAAAATGTAAAATTTTATATAATAGCAGGGGCAGCCATAGATATTTTAATATCCAGGGCAGCTTCTGAATCCTAATTTTGCAGATGGCGTGAAGTTCATTTTATAGCAGCTATTGAAAACTAATAAATGCCAACCACATCACTCAGCATTGTCAATAATCCACCAGATTGTGTGCCCAGGGATGCTGGGAACCAGAACCAGCTCCCAGCCCTTCCCTAACCAGCCTCCAGCTGCAGACCTCATAGATGCCTTGCCTTATCAGCTGCCACAATTCTATTCAGGTCAGCAATGAGGGGAGTCTTTTTGAACTTCTCATCTGCTAGTGGAGAGATACTCTCAAGAAGGTAATTGCTGCACAGAGCATGCAGGGAGGGAGGTGCGCCAGCCCCTCCCCACGTATTCTATTTGCACTCCTCAAATGCAAGAGATGAGCAATGGGGGAGCAAAAGAAGGGAAGTGGCAATGAGGCTACTACTACTACATATGGCGGAGACTAGCTGGGACGTTAAAAACAGAGTATCTGTGTGTGTGGTACATAGCTCCCCTCTGGAAAATTCATATATTGAAGTCCTAACTGCCAACATGATGGTATTTGGAGATGGAGTCTTTGGGAGGCAATTAGGTTTGAAGAGTCATGAGGGTGGAGCCCCCCCATCATGGGATTAGTGCACCTTCTAAGAAGAGATTCAAGCCAGCTCTTTCCCACTGAAGGCAGACAGGGAAGGGCCTGTGAGCACATAGCAAGGTGGCCCTCTCTAAACCCGGAAGAGGAACTTCACCACAACTCAACCATGCTGGCACAGTGATTGTGGACTGCCAGCTTTCAAAATGGTGAGAAAATCATTGTCCATGTTGAAGCCCCCAGTCTCAGGTATTTTGTTATGCCAGCCTGAGCTGATGAGACTTTAGGATTTTTTCCTTTTCAATAAATGGAATAATATTATTCTTTTCAATAATAAGGAAAAACAAAAGCACATAGGATGGGAGAATAGCAAGGAGCTCAGAAACTGAGTGCATGTCTCACTTATCCCTCCATTTTTTGTTTTACCAAATAGCGATCAAGTCCTTACTGTGTTCCAGGCACTAGGCAATTATACATATTAATATGTAGATACATTTTTTAAAAAATTATACATGTCTATATTAACTTATATTTAGTTAGTAGTTATCTGGGGATTCCCAATCTCTGCTCTCAAGGAACTTACAGTCCAGAAGAGGCTGTTGTAATAGCTGTGAGTCTACTAGTAGGCAGTGCCCTGGAAGAGTGGGAGCAGGAAGAAAGAGAAAGGATTTTCAGCCTCTAAGAGGCTAAGAAAGGAGAGAGGCATCCAGAAGGACCATGGGGGGAGTTGCCAGGGCAACTGGACACTGTGTGTAGCAGGTGGCTGACTGGCCTCTTAGTCCTGAGGAGTCACTTAGAGTCCATCACAGCAGTGGCCAAATCCCTCCTTTTCTCCTCTGCTCCTTATAGAGCTGGTTGTTCTCTGGTAAAATCTCTTTGCTTTTTCCTTTTAAAGCTAGCTGCCCTGCTATTTTCTTGAACTGGATTTCATCTGGATGCAAAAGGAGCATGAGGGTAATCTGCTTTTAGGCAGTCCCAGGAGATGGTCTGCTAACGGCTGGGGAGAGCCACACATCAAGTCAGTTTGATGAAATGTGTTAGTTCAGAGAAGTCAGAAAACATCTGGTCCCAGAGCAGCTTGAATGCAAAGAGCAAGTAAATGGTCCTATCAAGTTTTGTTTTCAGATTCACCCACGTTCCCCGGGTGTGAGTTACAGAAGAGGAAGCCCACATGCAAGAGCACTGTGTGTGGTACCCCTGGCCTTAAGTAGTCTGAGTTTTTTTTACAGATGAAATGTTAGACACATCTATCATAATTTTTCCATTGTGAAGCTCTCTTATACCCAGAAGCAAACTCAAACTGACCTTCTGTAACATTTAATCTTTCTGTGGTCTGACTTCCTTTCCTCCCTCTTTCTCTCTTTTGGATTTATGTAAAGAGATGTGAAATAAATGAATCAAAATATACAAAAACACATGCCACTGTGCTTGACAGGGAAGAGGTCATTTTCTTCAGTGACGCCCACTAAAGCTTTCATTCCAGACAGGGCTCGCTACAGTGTGGGAGACCCCTGATGTTACCAGGAGCACAGGAGGATGTGGTGTGGAACCACCACCAAAGCTGGCTGGAAGACTTCCCCAACAAGTCATGCACTAAAGCTCTCTAGAAAGCGTTTGGCCTGAGTTAGGGCAAGGACAGGAGCCAGATGCCTAGTGGAAAAAATTGTTTTGTGGAAAGAACTACAAGGTGTTAGACCTGAAAGGGACAAGAAAGATCCTCTGGTTCCACCACCTCAGTACACAGGAATGGAAAATGAGTTCTAGAAGGGTTAGGTGATTTGCTCAAACTCATGACAATTAGTTCTAGGTGTAGCTAGGATAAGAATCCAGAACAGAATGAAGTTAGGAGTCATTAATATTCTGGATCTCCTGGGATGCTTGGAGGGCTCAGTGGTTGCGTGTCTTCCTTCAGCTCAGAGTGTGACCCCAGAGGCTTGGGATGGAGTCCCACATCGGGCTCCCTGCATGGAGCCTGCTTCTCTCTCTGCCTGTGTCTCTGCCTCTCTGTCTCTTGTGAATAAATAAATAAAATCCTAAAAAGAATTTTAAAAAATGTCTGGATCTCCATGTAAAGCATTCAAATAGTGCCTGTTTATAGTTAGCTGCAAAATTCTGACCATTTCCCTCTGCTTAGAGCCACTTAAAAAGGTGGTGTCTAACTGATCTAAGTATCTTTCACCACTTTACTTGGAGGATCAAATAAGATGATGGTCTTGCTGGTATATGGTCATCTGGTTCCTCAGCCATCATGCAACCATCATGCTATGGATTTGGTAGGAAAATATATGAGCAAGAACTTGAGGATATTTGCCTGGTGGCCCAGGTTAAGTGGGGTGGGGTCTTGACATAGCTCAGTAGACAGTCCAAAAAGGCTGCCTAGAAATGCAGGAGTTATTTAGGAATAGTTAGTGCTAGGCCTATGGTTTTAATATAACGGAATACATGTTTATAAATATATAATACAAAGAGTACATCAAAGTACATAGAGTAAATAGAATATTTAAGAATTATGTACAGAACATGAGAGACTCCTAACTCTGGGAAACGAACTAGGGGTGGGGAAAGGGGAGGTGGGCGGGGGGTGGGGGTGACTGGGTGACGGGCACTGAAGGGGGCACTTGATGGGATGAGCACTGGGTGTTATTCTATATGTTGGCAAATTGAACACCAATAAATAAATTTACAAAAAAAAAAAAAAAGAATTATGTACAGATAATGTCTTCTTATGTATTTTAGTTTTTGAGAGAGCATGTATACTTGAATTAGCCTAAATTAAATGCACAGAGGACACCACCTGACCGCAATATTACTTATATTTAAGGTAGGTTAAGATTAAAACCAACACACATGGGACCCTCTGTTACCAACAGAACAAATTCTATGGTATGTACATTCAGCGAATATCAACTATTGTCCTTCTTATACCAATTGAGGTTCCATACCTAAAAGACTGGGCCATTGTTCTTTGGGAATCTGTGTTTGAGTGGCATGACTCCAGCCTTAGAACACTGACAGGAAAAAGACAGCATCCTGGTTTTCTAACAAGGGAAGGTTTCAGTATGGTCCTATCTTACAGGGGACCAGGGACTAAATAGAAAAACTAAGGAGAAGACCCAAAGCTAGAGGCCTATTCCTAGGGTTGGACCACTATGGTAAGTTGAACTAGAAAATGAGCAACCAGAGAAAATCAGTACCCCAAGATCCTTGGCAAGAACACATCACTTTGTGTCATTCTACAAGAAAAAGCCACAATGGAAGCCAGCAGTCATGGGGGGACTTGGGTCCCAAGCCTGGGATGAGGGGGTCTTAACTCCCAGCTCACCTGATCTGGGATGTATGTAATCTCATGATCTGGCATACATGATCTTGAAGCATGTAAGCTCTATGGTCTATAAAGATGCTTTCTTGCTTGCATCATTATTCATGGTGGATGAAGCAATGCGCTTCCTAATATATCTGAAACTCAGGAGACAGGAGGTTCTAAGGCATTCCAGAGCTAGGGTGTTTCATCAATAACACATCAGAAACAAATATCTATGCTCTGGAATAAGAAAGACAGGGCTATTGAAAAGGACTTATTTCTGTCTGGATGCTGAGCTCTTTACTCAAATATACTCTTATTCAGACCAAATGAATTCAGTGGGAGGAACAATTCGTTTTTGTGTGTGTGGGTTTTTTGTTTTTTGTGGTTTTTTTTGGTAGCAAATTTTACTGTATTTAAAATAATCATCCTAGGTAAGTGAAGAGTTGATAAATGATCTCAATCTGCATACTGCCTTGTAAGAGCAGAGCTGTGTATAATTACAAGATTGCCCTGGGGGGCTGTAGCTTTACTCTGCTGAGTGAGAAATGCAAGGCTTTGTGAAATGGCAGGCCAGGGCTCTGGTTGGTGAAGCAGGAGGAATTTCTTCTCACCCACTGCTCCTCTGCTTTGTCACTGGGGCTGCCCGAGAAACTCCCCCCAAAAGGAACACAGCATTCTCGACTCTGAATGATTACAGAGGACACGTCATAAGATTTTTTTTATACATGTACACACACATACAAAGTTGCCATGAAAGGGGTACCAGGAAAGACCTATTGAAAAGATGCAAGGTGAGATTATTCAATGTATTTTGAATAGAAGACAGCAATTGCAATGAGAGGGGGAGTGAATTTAAGTTGAACTGAGAAACTAAAATCCTGCAGAAAGGTGAAAGAAACCCGGGGGAAAAAATGTTGTATCATCCATCATGGTGAGCTGTGCACTTCCCCTCCTTGTGCTCAGTTCTTTCACAAAATAGATTCTTTCCTCAGCTTCCACCTTTCTTGGCCCTTCATCATTCATTAGGCATTCTCTTTGGGCCTCCTGAATTTCTCTTTCAAAACTGCCCTACCAATGGAAGAATGTTGAAGGTCCTCTGATACACCTTTGTTTCCCAGTGAGTGCCAAGAGCAAGAGCTTCAAGATCCAACATTGTGGGGGAACAGGAGATCAGAGGTATGAAAAAATGTTAGAGAACTAAAGCTCTTGATTTTGTTCTGAAATGGACACGGGCACAACGTCCACTTCTTCGCATGGCCCTGCCCCTCCCAGTAATATGAACCTGTTCATTCTATATTAAAATCAGATCATGTGCTTCACTTAAATGTTTATGGAATGTTTGGGATATATAATTTTTTTAAATTCCAAATAGCTATACAACTGTGTATACTAAAATTCTTTGGAAACCGAGTAGTTCAGGAAAGCAATTGTCTGGTCTTTCCAGGAATCATTTAGAAGACCTCATACAAATCCCAGAAAACACTACTCTTAAAATTCTATCACACCAGATTAGACTCACCAGGAGGCCATTTTTGCTTGGCATTCTCTTTGGACACTGTATAACAGACTCTTAATTTTTTTCCTCAAACTTATTCTTTTCTTCCTGTAATAGACTCCCCTAAATTTTAGCAGGGCCCATGGCTGTACACACACACACACACACACACACACACACACACACACACACAAGGTACATTTTATGGGTTACCTAACTGCTGTGTGGCCAAGTGGCTGAATTTTAACCTATGGACGGTAAGCAGATCTACCTTGCTTTTATGGCTGAGAAGCAAATGAGAAGGCAGGAGCTGGGGCAGCCATTTTGGACCAAGAGGAACTATTAAGTGAGATTTGCTTAATGTTACAGGACAGAAAATGCAATATTGTGGTGAAGTATTGGGTGAAGAGACAGAACACCTAGAAGGAGTTCTAATTATTTTGCATACAAACAAGGCATAGGACTTTGAGAAAGTCATTTAATTTCTCAAGCCTTTCAGTATCTTCATATACTGAATCATGGCAGTAAAAAGTGCTCTATCTCACAGGGTTATTGTGGAGACTCAATGAGATCGTTCCTGTAGGAGCTACTTGGAAAGCTCTTTTAAAACTACAGTTGGTTATGGCTGATAAAATTGTAAGAAAAATAAGTTCTATCCTTTTGAGCAAAAGCAGGTATTTTGAAACACATATTTTATGGGAAAAGGTTCTCAATTCAGTCCTCTAGGGACTTACCTGCTCAAGAATAATACTATCGGTAGGACAAATAATTTGTTTCAAAGGTCCTAAACTTGCCCAGATTATTAGTGGTCTTCTGGTGAGCCCATACTTTTCCATGCAAAGGCAGGTTCTACTGTCACCAGCAACAGATTATTTACTATTCTGACAAATCTGATGAAGAAATTATTCTGCTTGGCATCAGACAGATGTGTAACAGCTGTACCAATGTGACAAGTTGATTGTCATGGTGGATGTCTATGTGCCAGTATTTGTGAAGCTGAAATAAAAGATCCATAATATTTAAGAGCTTGATGGCAGTTGTCCGTGATTCTGCTCCCTAAATGTCATCTACTTTCACTTCAGAATGATCTAGTTCAGCCTTCATTATAGCCAACAAGATGCACATACTACACATACTTATAAAGGTTTGTCCTGAATATGGCATCTAAAGGATGAACACATTACCAGATCTTCTGCAAAGTTCTCAATGCAAAATTGATGATTACTTAATATTGACCCAAAGAACATTTCCCACAGAATAAGAGGAGGAGAAATCAAATTTAATATCTGATCATATACCATTGCTGTAACCTCAAAACTAGGCATAGAGTCCTAAAATCTCAGTCTATAATATGGATGATGTTTTCCTCAAATTTGCCATAGGCTGAAGATGGCTCACATTCTTCTTACTCTAGCCAGACATATGCTAGAAGCACCATTCTGCTAAAAGCAGAGTACCTACCTGGCCAATTGTTCCCTTGTCTTGTAGATAATTTCATAGTTTAGAAGTTAAAGGCACCAACAAGGGAAATTTCTACTTAACTCCCAATTTTAACCAACAAAGACTGGCTAGTGACATTAAAATGATAGAAATTTTTGGCAGAAATTGATCCTATCATCTTAAAATTGGTGATACCAAAGGAAGATTTAACCGGGGACATATCCTAATGTTTAGCAAAGCAAGTTTGTATAAATGAAGAGAAATAAAATATATAATCTACTCATAGATATGTTGGCATTTCCCCCTTCAATAATGGTCCATTTTTCTAAGAACTTTATGTGTTAATGATTCCATTAATAACTGGATCCATTAATGACTTTGGATCAAGAGATCAGCCTGGGCTACCAACACTTGTACCTCATAACCTCGATCAAGGATGACCTCCAGTCCAAAGCCAGCTAATCCATGAAATAGCTAATTATAATGTTTTAGTTGGTACACTCTACAAGCTGAAAGTCATCAATAATCAGAAGCAGATTCTGTAATACAGTAAGCCAAAGTCCATTCCTGTTGAAGATATAGGGTACTTGAGATTCAATCAGGGAAGTTCATTTGTTAAGAAATGGAACAGCAGATGGCAGTGAGGTTTAGAGATGTGGGAGAAAAAGAGACAGGCTAGAATGCCAGATTCTACAGGAATGGAACCCTTTTATGTTTGATTCTTGGATAGGTTTCCATAAATATATACTGATTGGGAAAGACAGGGAGAGAGATCTTGGGATCTCAGTTTCTGACTCTTGGATCCCAAGCTTCCAGCCCCATGAAGCCCAATTGGGCTTCACTTTATGCCTATGGGTATCTGTGATTGCCAGATGACATCTATCAACATTGAATGGTCTTTCTGATTTCTGTTTTTGTCTTTTATTTTGAGCTGGTTAGAGTGGTATTTGTACTATTAGTACTCAAGTAATCTTTGGTGTATCTACATATGTTCAAAGACTCTCAAGTAGAATACAAGATCTCAATTGTCACTTTAAGGGCCCTCTCTTTATTTTTTGCTAACCAGCATCATTCTCTCCTATGGCTGAAGCTTCAGGAAATCTTCTTCCAATATGGAATCATTTGCAACCTGCTAACCAAGATATTCTTGGCAGCCAGTAGCCTAATCATAGTTTCTTTAGAAAATTTCCCCATGTCTCTTCCCAACTGAGGTTCTGCTCTTCAGAATACATTCATGTAATATCATTCTCCCAAATCTTTGATCACAAACTATACCCCTCAACTTTTTAAAAAAGCCTTTCTCTAGCTCAGATGTAAGAATCCAGAAAACCACAAGTTTCCCACCACAAGGATTCAAAGTCTAAATGAGTCAGTCTAACTATGTCACTATGAACATCAGGGAAAAGCAGAGCGAAGCAATCTAGAATCTCCTATTTCCACAAAACAAATGGGAAGGTCATTTTATTAATCACTGAAGATTCCATACCCACTCCTGGAATGTACCAAGAGGGGAAGCCAATGTAATTACATTATTCCTATCTTTTCACCAAGCTCTTAGATCATGTATTGTTGATACCAAACTTGGAGATACTGCTTTACTGTTAAAAATGTCAAAGAAACGGACTCTTTTTCTATTAGGTCTTCTTACTCTAGGTCTTAAACTTGCACTCACTTAGAAGATGTCAACTGGAAAATGGGCCTCAGTATCTGTATCTTTAAATTGGGGTTATCAGCCTCATTGAGGATTTCTAAGATTCCTTCATTTCTATTTAAATGATGTACTAAAACCAAGTAAGATTAAATAGCAAGTGGAAAATTAAGGGTATAGCCCCCAGTGGATATGGCTTACCTAGGTCTACTATGATTGGAACCATATGAATTAAATTTACTTGGGAAGGAAACAGCCTGCTCATCAGAGCAGCTCACATTTTCTTCATGGGATTTTTTTCAAACGCTAAAGAAGGGACAAAACTGAAATGTCTAAATTTGGCCTGACAAGTTTAGAGATTTTGAAGCTGAACCATATTACAAGTCTGTCAATTGCAGGCAGATGCTGGGAAAGCCAATGGAAAGAGAATCAACCTATTTGTATTGATCAACAATTCCTATTCAGATTCTTGTTTCTTTAGTGAAAGCTCTGCTTCTTCATAGCCAACCTGGAAGGTATGCTTAAAGGAGTTCTGTTATTTGATTGGTCCAGCTCCACGCTCGTCATTGCACAGCTACTACTTAAAAAGGAATCTATTTCTTAACAGTAACATGCAGCTGCTGCTGTCACCATATGATCTACTGTCCTTTCAAAATCCCTGTTTGCCCTCCCGTTTCTGGAAACTGATAATAGAAGAGGTAGTATCACTATGACCCTTGAGTTGTCTCAACAAAAGATAATCAAGTCTGACTCTTCCCTCCCTTTGCTCTTCCTTCCTCCTTCACTTGCTACCTTCCTTCCTCTTTATCTACTTTTCATCAGCTTATATAGCCCAAAACTCCTTGTATTCTTTTAAAAAAGAAATTCAACCTTCTAAGGCATTTTAAAAGAGAAATTGGATAATTAAAAGCTTAAGACTGTTTACCAAGTTGAATTATAATGGAATAGGTTGCCATACTCTGGCTGGCCCAGTCCCCTACAGTTAGCAAGGCTATGTACTAAAAACAGAGATCTGGGGGTGTTGAGTAGGTTAATCTTGGTATAAATTCAATAGAAGAAGGTACATGGGCATTTGCTCTTCAGAAAAATCCTATAGGCTACGCCCACTCAGGACACCACAGACAGGGTACCCAAACCTGACAGCAACTCCTCCAACACAGCTCATTTTAAATGCATCCACTTCCCCTTACCAAGCCCCAAAGTCTCTGGGTACCAAAGAAGCCAATGCCAAGGCAAGGGTGGTCAGCCTGGATTGAAACCCTAGGAGGCGATTGGAACCCTGCACACTTGTGACCGACATAATGAGCCACTGGATGGCACTGTGGATCCATGCAAATATGTATGGAAGGACATTTATCTTTCTTTTAAAAAGGCTGTTTAGCCTTGACAGGTAATTTGGCACATTTTGAGTTGGTATGTGCCAAATGATTTGGCAAATATTTCACTTACCTCTGAAAATAGGCACACCTGCTGTTCTGGTCTTCAGGGAATGGAGTAGTGTAGCTTTCTCCTTGTCTTCCTGGTTTTTCTAATTTCAGAACCTAAAACAAGATTTTGGTCAAGGATATACCAACTCCATCCTAAGTGTAGTGCCATGTTTCAAGTGAATAGAAAAGAAGTTCAGTTTACTTATACAACTAATCTCTTCAGTCTAAAGAAAGCATGTTTTCATCTTACCAGTGTGGTCCAATCTGCTAGTAGCTGGCTCATGGCCAGACGCTTGGGATTTGGTTGAAAAGCTTTGTCCCTTACTGGTCTTCCAACCAAGAATATCTAGGAAAATTGGTTTCTAAACTTTGTGGCGTAGAAAAATTCTCTGCCAATATTTAATTTGCTTACTAGAAAAGCTAAGCAATATGAGAATGTGTCTTAAGAAACATCTAAGTTGCCTCTTGTACATCAATAAACTACTGTGTTGTGGAATATTATGAGGACATTGACAAGCGCACATTCCACTTCCACTGGGGAAGACAAATGGCAGGCCAGCCATCACTAAAACACGCTACATGTTAGGCCAAATTCCTGGTACATTAGCTTTAATTCCACCTGCCATTTATTTGTTAGCTACTCATGAGAGCCTATTGGGATGCAATTGAATAAAAGTGATTATTAATGGTATAACCTTGAGTTAATCTAATTTTTAAGACGGTAAAACATTTGCAAAACCAATTACTGTAGTTTACCTATCTAAAAAAGAACTGGGGACTACTTTCCAAGTGGCCAAAACATATGCTGCGTTGGGAATAGGTGAGTTAGAGAGAGATTTAAATTTCTCCTTTTTAAGCATTATCTTGTTATCACTAACTGACTTAAAAAAGCATATCTCATTGTCAAATCCACTCCTGTTTTGAAATATATCAAAGCATCATGATATTACAGAGGGGCTCTGGCTTTGAACTCTGAAACTTGGCTTCTAGTCCCAGGTCTACCAAGACCAGCTGTGTAACAGCAGGTGAATCATTAACGCTCTAACCTGTTTTCCTGAGTCTGAGGAGATAAGACAATTTAGATGAGCTCCATGGCTACAAAATGTTGGAATCTTATTTAGCTTAGGTAGCCTTGACAAATTTAATATAACCTCAGTAAATATTAGACTGATAGGTACCAACAGTTAAATTGGAGGGTGCATTTGTTTAAGTAAAATCCAAACTACCCATACTCCTTAACACAGTAAGTATAAGGCAAAGAAACTTCTGTGGTAATAAGAGTTTATGGAAAATAATGTGCATCTATTTAAAGGATGTGTATGTCTCATGATGTGCATTTGTCTTTTGCACTTAGCTTAAGAGATTCAGTAAAGATAGTTCATAAATTGTTGTTCTGATTTACAGATTCTGCTTTTTCTTACCTGTTCTTCTGTCTCATGGTGCTATAGGTTTTTTTCAGGCCTGACCAGATGAAGAGCATCAAGGAGGTTGTGGGTGACCTTGACAAAAGAAATTTCTTTGGATTGATGCGGTCAAAGTCAAATTAGAGTAGGCTGAGAAACAAATGGGAGACAACAGTGGTAGCAAGTTGAGACCACTCATCTAATGAGTCCTGTTCCAAGGGGCAAAGAAAGACAGGGCTTGTAGCTGGCACATAGAATCTAGGGAGGAGTTCTTGTTTTGAGATAGCAAGGCAGATATTCTAAGATTTATCAGATATATGAGAAGTTCATAGATACACTTATTCAAATACATCTGGAGTTCAAACCACAAGATTGAGATCTGGTTGTAGATCTTAAACTCCCACTTAATGGAGATTAGAGCTGTCTGCTGCTGTTCCACATCTTGGAATTGTCGGGGTTTTCAGTAAGCTGATGGGAAAGGGCTCAGGAGCACCCCTTTTTCCCCACTAAGTTCAGGGCTTGATCAGATCATTTCAGAACTGGGTAATGATATCATCCAATCTCCTTGTTAAACTGAGGAATCTGATGATCAGATAAAGTAGGTCTTCAGATATGCTCTGAGAGCAGTGTTGGGTAAGGATTAATGGTTTTAGAACTAGAAATCTTAGGACTGAGTCCCCACTATGCCACCACTTACTGGCTAAAACGTGACATAGAGGCAGTCATCCTCAGTTTTCTTACCAGTTAAACAAAGGGATTGGATATTTCACCAATAAGCAGCCTCAGAAAACATTTTCTTATAGTACTGTTGTGAAAATAGAGATAAGGCAAGTAAAATGCTTAGTAAAATACCAAGTAAGTAGGCACATAAGCACTGATACTATTCTTGCCATTATCTGAGCAGGGTGGAGAGCTTCTACCACCAAGCAAGGTTCCAGACCTAGCTGGGCAGGCTCAAAATGCCACAAGCTCTCTAACCTGAAAACTCTCCAAACCCAGCCCTTTTGTGTTTTTATGCAGGCTTCGTTACATAAGGCCAGATTCATTAAATCGTTAGCCATTGATGCTTGAACTCCATCCCTGGAGGTCAGGGTGTGAGGCTGAAATCACCTAATTGGCTCCACTGGCAATCCAGCCCCATCCTCAGGTGCTTTCCAAAAGTCACCTTATTAACATAGCAAGAGATACCTTTATGGCTCTCAACACTTAGGAAGTTTCAAGGGTTTGGGGAACTGCTAGCTAGGGACCAGCTAGGGACTGTGAATGAAGACCAAGTATCTATGAGAAATATATCTTGGTCATCTGAAGAATCAAATATTTATATTTCTTATAAATCATCACATCAGAGCATGGATGGAAAAATGATAAACTTCCATGCATACAAAATAATTTTTTTAATGTAATGAGGATTTCTACAAAAGAAATGTAATAAACATGAAAGAAGTCAGAGGCTACATCGTTTAAGACTTGCTAAAGTACATGCCCAGGTGTAGTTGTTCCACTACTCATGATTGACTCAAGCCTGGGTCTCCTTTAGAGTACCTGTTCAGCTGGCTGCTGGGGAATCAATCTCCCATTGTAAAAACTTCCAAGTTGCCTACCTACTGTCTGCGTGCTGTTTAACGCTTTTCCTTGTTCTTTCTCGCCCCTCTTGGCTTTCCCTTTTGAAGCCAGCTGTGGATTTAAATAAAGCTGACTGTGGCTAAGGATGACCAGGTGTCTGATGGAAACAAAAGTCAATCCTCTTTCAGCAGCTTCAGAGTTGACTCCATAGGATAGAAATGAGAAAAAAATGTGAATACAAGGCAGAAAAAAGGGACAGGGTGGCAGTAAAGAAAACCAGCCCTCCCAAGTTCTTCTTCAGTCCCTGGATGTGTGCTGTAAAAGACTGTTTGCCTCTAGCAGGCCTGCCAAGCATGATCCCTGATTCCATCAAAGCCACCGGGTGAACGTTTACTTTTGTTTGTGCGATTATCAGATTCTGCTTGTAATAGTCAAAGAAACTTAGAATGTTTTAACTTTCTTGTGGGGACCTTTCTGGTTGGTTGGTTGGGTTGTTTTTTGTTTTTTGTTTTTTTTGTTTTTTTTAACAAATTCTCAGCCACCACTTTATTTAACCTCACTTCCTATGTTGATTTTCTTCTTGCTGGGAGATGAGCAACACAGACTTGAATTAAAACCGATATAACAGCACAAGTTAATTGGAGTCTGAACGGATCAGGACACTTGAAACCCAGCTTGATAAACCCCTATGGGGTTTGGAGTCTGATGGGAGCCAAAAAAAAATCTGGTTTCTGTGGCCCCAGGGATCCAACTTTCTATAGTAATCCCTGGACTATAACGAAATGCTTAGTTTTAAACAAACCATATATGTTTATGCCTGTTTTACATAATACTATTGTAAGGGTGGTTACATAAAGAAATGCAAAAGAAAAATGTTACAGTCTTTCTAGCTAGTGATGTAAGCTGTAAGAGAAAAAGTAAGGTTGTTTAGTTTTTTTCCTGCTGGAACTGCCATATACTTATGTTTCTATTTTCCTCATTTAAATATATCAAAAATGTTATATTATCTTTTATCCTTGCTCTGGAGTACCCTCCTCTTTTGTTTAACCCATTCTAAAACTTATTTTCCTGGTGGCGGGGTGGGGCGGGGGGAGGTGCTGCTGTTTCTCACTAAAGAGAAAGTCTTCCAAGCTTCAAGCAGGAAATTTGACACAGAACTTATTTGAGACTACCACAACATGAATAGGAACTACAAGCCTGGGTAATGGGAAATAGAACTGTTAACCTTTAGTCTATCAGCTGAATTTTGGCTCTGGATATAATGACACAAAGTCATTACCCCCTGAAGGTCCACGGTCTTTGGGGAAATGAGTGTATAGTGGTTTCAGCTCCATCCCTAACAGCCCAGACTCTCCATCAGACCGGCTGCCATTACAATTAGAGTTAATTGTCACCAGTGCCACAGAGAGCAGGGATTGAACGAGATGGGAGAGTGAACTACTTCACTGGTACCGCTAATGGTGGTCCCCGGGCAGCTAAGGACTGTTCTCCTACGCTGTGGAAAATCTGTTTTTGGAAATTTAAAGAAAATGAATGGAAGGCCTGAAGATGTCTGTTCATATGTTCAGTCACAAAGTCTTGCTTTCACACAGAGCAACGTTTTAATAGCTGGTGTCACTTAAAATTATATTTGATTAAAGTCCCATCTGTGTTCAGTCTACAGAAGAAGGAATGGTAAATCAGCTACTCCACTTCCAATGAGTATCTTCTTTGGAGGGTACTGTTGAGTTTGAGTTCCTTCAGATGGTAGGCTTATTTTTAAAATTGCTTATCCAGGCAACAAAAAGTCAACGATTCTCCCTCTGTGGAAGAACCTCCATTGGAGAGTTTTTGAAATCAACTTCAGTAGGACAGTTTAGAGGCGGGGTTTGTTCATTTCCTTGTTTATCGTAGGTTGCAGTTAAGCCTCAAATAGCAACAATAGTGTAGTGTTAGAATAAAAGAGGCAATTAAATATAAACAGTGGACAGAAATAACCCTAGCCTCCTTTCTTCACATATTTATAAAACGTGTTTCCTTCTCTTTAACCTTATCCTAAATACCATGAGGGAGCTTGGATAACTTCTCTTCCAATTGATGTTTCTAAATTGGGGACATACAATTACCTTCTCCATATTCACACTGCTAAATAAGCTGAATTTTTAAATTATACACTTGTAGCTGGTTGAAATCTTCCTGGAGTATAAAATGGATGTTAAGTGTCTTGAGAGTTGATTTTAAGATGTTTTATTCTTTGGTTTCCTGACAGGAAAACTAGTCTTACTTCAAAACTCTTAAGAAAGATGACTGCCATGCTATTTCCTGACCTTGGGAATTATTACATCTTCTGCTCTTGCTCCAGTGCCACCAGGTAAACTCCAGCCCAAAAATTCTGGCTAAGTTCACATTCTGAGAACAAAAAGCCTTAAGAGTTTCAAAGTTACCAGGTAATGGGGGTGGAATGGGAGACATCTATATGCTCGGTGAGCTAATTAATTTTTAGCTTATTTGTAAAACAGCCTGATTTAATTGGGGGCAATTCTAATATGTTCTTCTATAAGGGCTTGACAAATAGCAGAAATTGAGTCACTCAGGTTGTTTTTGTCTTTCATTTTTTTATCTGCCTGGTTGTGAACAATGATACTATCACTTGGAGAGCTGTTTACAAGAGCCATGAGCTCCCATATCTTAGCTCCACACGTCAGCCAGGGCAGGACCGGCTGGGACTTAAGAAGGGGTGGTGATGTCAACAAGAGCAGCCGTGCTGATCCCGAGATACACGAACACACAAACAGAAGGGAGGAAGGCAGAGGCTTGGCAGACAGGCTGGAACAAAGCCTTGGATTTGGAAGCTACAAAGATACAAGAAATAGAGAAGCCATAGATTTGAGCAAGATCATTCACAAAGCACACAGAAAGAAAGAGAACCAGATGGCTGACAATGGAACCCTGGGGCCCAGCAGCATTTTAGGGGAGAGCAAAAAGACCAACAAAGGAAACTGAGAAGAACAGCCAGATGAATGCAAAGAATTTAGAGGGGAAGCAAAAGAAACAGCTTCAAGCAGGAAGAAGCAGTGCGCAGTATCATTCCTGCAGAGAAGTAAGATAACGATGGAAGCTTGAAGCACGTCCATTAGATATGAACACTAAGGCCATTTGTGACTCTCAGGTCGGGAAAGCAGTTTCTGCGGGATGGTGGGGCCAAAACCACAGAGTGTCAGAAATTAGCGGGAGGAGAGGAAGTTAGGCTGTAAAGGGCAGAGGTAATCTGAGTGACATTTGGGATTAAAACCAGTTAAATATGTGTTTGTTATTACGTTTTAAGGAATTGAGAGGCCTGATCTTGTGTATACTCAGAAGTCCAGCTGGCTTAGCGGAAGGGAGGTGGAATGTTCTGGAAGGAGAGTCAGGGGTTTGATGGAGTAAGCCTTGGAGGTGGTGCAGTAGTTGAGACTGACCACATGGACTGAGGAACCCCAGAGGCAAGAAGGAGCCCCAACCCCTTGCCTGGACTGGTGGGGAGTGAGCAGGGCAGAGAAGAAAGGAATAGATTTAGACACATTTGTGGGACGCTGTAGCACAAGAAATCCTATGATGACTTTTTTTTCCTTTCTGCAAACAGAAGTTATGGTTTTCTGAAGAGAACAGGGAGAAACTGGAAAGGAGGAGGTTTTAAAGAGGGTTAAAATCTGCAATAACCACTGAGAGGCATGGGAGATGTGAACTAGACAGGTAGAGGTAAGGGCCTCTACCTGAGTTAAGTGTCTGTGGCACAGTAAACTAATTTGCAGATACTGAAGTCAACTAACTTTTTTGTCTCCCAGACATAGAATGCACCCCCAACTAATGTCACCGATGTGTGCTGTTGAGCGTAAGAGAGAAGCAAGTCGAAGATCTTCGAAAGGTTTGAGTACCTGAGAGGGAGAGCCAGCAGGTTAAAGTTTGAGAAAGAGCTTAAGATGGCATTTTCTAACCTAATGGTGGTCAGTATACATATCTTCCCCTGGCAAATCATCAGTTTCATCTCATATTTGAAGCACGGTCTGTGGTCATTACTACCTTGGACTTTCACTTAGAATAAGGACTGGTCTCTTAACAAAGCAAAAATGTCATATTACCCCAAATGGACTAGTTTTCCACTATTTTAAGCACCCCCTTCCAATCCCACATTAAAATAAATCACTTTTGTGATGCCTGGGTGGCTTAATGGTTGAGTGTCTGCCTTTGGATCAGGGTGCAATCCCGGAGTTCCGGGATCAAGTCCTACATCAGGCTTCCTGCATGGAGCCTGCTTCTTTCCTCTGCCTCTCTCTCTGTGTGTCTCTCATGAATAAATAAATAAAATTAAAAAAAAAAAAACTTTTACCAGTTTGATTTTGGTGGCCAAGTGAACTTGATTATTACATGATTCTTCAAAATGACTTTGCCACTTTGGAGATTATAGTACTCAGAGGATATTTTTACACTTGGGGCTAATTTTGAGTCTTAGAATTTTTGTGTACTTTCTTGTGTGTGTGTACTTTTCAACTGTTAGGCCTTTAAAAAAAATTTAACGTAATTATGAAGGAGAGATTTGTATTTCCTTTACTTAGGAAAAAAAGTGACTCATGATGAATTCTTTTTCTTCCTAAAGGCCTTGCCACCCGACTCATATGACTTCAGTTATTTTTATTTTATTTTTTAAAAGATTTTATTTATTTATTCATGAGAGAGGCAGAGACACAGGCAGAGGTAGAAGCAGGCTCCCTGCAGGAAGCCTGATGTGGGACTCAATCCCAGGACCCCAGCATCACCACCGGAGCCAAAGGCAGATGCTCAACTGCTGAGCCACCCAGGTGCCCTGACCTCAGTTATTTTTAAAATTCGTTTTTGCAGGTTGTCTGTAAAATTTCCGGGAGGTCAACACATCTTTAAAAAAACAAAAGCAGAGGCACCTGGGTGGCTCAGCAGTTTAGCATCTGCCTTTGGCTCAGGTGGTGATCCCAGGGTCCTAGGATCTAGTCCCATATAGGCTCTGGAGCCTACTTTTCCCTCTGCCTATGTCTCTGCCTCTCTCTCTCTCTCTCTCTCTCTCTCTCTCATGAATAAATAAAATCTTAAAAAAAGAAAAGCAAAACCAAAGACAAAACCGATTTCCCTACTTTCTACTCTTTATACCATCTTTGTGCTAGAAACACGTTCCCACCGATGCCTGGTGCAGTCTCCTGTTTAAGTTCTTAATCTGAAGATAAAGTAGGGAGAGTGGCATTGAACTAATCCATTCTTGAAAACATCTTAACATTATAAGCAGAACAAAGTGGTACAAAATGTATTCAAGCTCACGGATTTCTCTAGATTGTAGCCAGAAGAGAAAATGGCAGAATGTATTAATTCCTAAGATAAAATTATAATGAGAACAGAAAATGGTTCGAGATGAATTAATGTAGAGGCAGGCTTCTGTCTGCAGAGCTCGGCGTTCTCTAAATACCACACTGCCACGCTTTGTAGTCGGCCTCTGTCTTGTCATCTGTATTTTAAAGATGCTCTAAAGATAAAGCCAGACCCTCTTCTCATCTCCAGGAGCACTGCCACAGCACTCTGGACACCAAAGGGCCCTGGGGAAGTGGCGGACAGACTTACCTTGAGGGGACAAAGCAGATTTAAGTTAGAGAATGGGAAGATTTTTATTACTGCAAACATACCCTGCCTGACATGCTTCCTTCAACCACAGATCATCTTAAATCTGGAACCCCAAGGAAATCTTAGTTTGAAGTGGTTGTGATTATAAAAGAAACATTTGCTCTTTGCAAAAAAAAAAGGGGGGGGTGTCACATTTCACAGTGCGTTAACTACTTGGTAGTTTCTGTCATTGCCGCTTGGGGGTCCCAGGATGAGCGCCTCCTGTCTGGGGTGATTTTCAAACAGATGCTGCCCCAAGTGTGTGTCTGAAGCTAGACTGCCTTTTATGGTATCTTTCATCCATATTATAAATAAACTTCATTAACAGGCCCAGTGTGAATTTGGGGACAGAGTTGGTAAATGTAGGTGAACATTAGAGTAATGCACCTGCAGTGTAATTCAGATGTGTATCTTTACAAGCTTTGTACTATTCAATGAAGTCAGATGTGTCCCCACAATTAGCAACTGAGACTCACAGCTTCAAATACTTCAAAGGTAACTGTGGTTCCAGAAGCCACAGTGGAAAATATCAAGTGGCGATTCGAGAACTTTGAAATGTTTAATAATGCCTGTTCCACATAGCTTTGCATCCTCCAAGACCTGATCTGATTGCGAATTTTTAATCCAGAAATCTGGACTTTGAATCAGGACAGGTTTGCCAATTTGATTGGCAGCAATATTGCTCTTGTTTTGAATTTTCATGATGCAGGAAATTTGAATCCAAATTTTTCCCTCTCTGCATTAATATTGTGACATGGGGTATGGCTAGGTTATCCAAACTATGACTTAGAGTTTTTAATACTTCAGAGCAAGGCATCAGCAGTACCATCTTATGACTGGTTGTTATTTCAGAAGAAGTCTGCTAACTCGATGATACTAAGCAAGAGTGGATTGTGAATTACCAGAATGCACTAACTCCAGATGATGTTGTAACTTAGGCTTATGTACTTTTAATTGTCTCTGTTCACATATCACTGGCCAAGACAGTTCTGAGACATAACCTCCTTAAACAAACTTGGTGACTTGTGACTGTACCTTTCCTAGGACAAATTCTTGTTCCCTGCTCCCCTCCATCTGCCCCTTTGGTCCTGTCCTTACACGGTCAGTCATTATTGCCTTGGAAGTACAACTGTTTATTTCTTCTCAGCTCTCTGACCTGACTCTACAGATGCAACCAATGGTATTGTAGGCCCTCTTATGTTTCACTAAAAGAGAGAGAGAAAAAGAGAAAGAGACACACACAAAAGATGAAAACCCAAATCGCCTTACACTTTAAGTTCTAAGAAATCAAAACCTTTGAGAAAATAGTACTTTTGAGCTTGTATTTTGGAAACTGGAGTTAATGAAGCAGTCTTTTTTTCTGGAGAAATTTAATCTAACATATATTCTCCCCACTGTTTGCACACCCAGTACATGTAACATTTGCATTTTCTCTTAAAATCATAATAAGGAGAATCAAAACCCTATGATTAAGCATTTAACATAAAATTAAAAGGCCATGGCTATTCATTAGGAAAGTATTACATACCTAGAATTCAATCAGATCTCAAACAGATTTTTCTTTCTATACAAATTACCTTTCATAGATGATATTTCCACCTATCTTTTTCAGGCACAGTTTATAATATTTTATTCATACCATACAGCATTTTAGGGGTGGGATGACAAATTTTGGCGAGTTTACCATGGACCGGACTTTTACTTCCCTGCAGAAATTCCAACTATCTTCTGCTTGACTAACTTTCATTAGGCCAAATAGAGGGGGGTACATAGTAGGCATGACTACAATAAATTGGCCTGCCTCCATAAACCACCCAGTCTAGAAGGGAAGGCATAATTCCGAAACACAGTTTTATACATAGAAGAACTTTATATATGCTTAAAAACAAAACAAAACAAAAACCTATAATAATGTGACAGGAAAGATTGAATATTTGGAAAGAGAGTTCAATGTAGATCCTAACTTTCTGCTGTATTCCATGACCAAGCCCAGGTATGTTAAAATAAAAACTATAAAGAGGAAACAAAAGTTTACCTGTTCTCTGTCTGTGGAGGGATTGTCTGCATCTGAAAGCAAGAGAAAAGTATTACATGGTAAGAAAATGAATTCAAATAAATTTTAAAAGCCCAATTAAAAAAATAAATAAAATTAAGAGACAAAGAAGAAAAAAGGCAAAGCATTTGCCACAATAATGAAAAAGGTCCAAATGACTTATTAGATGAAGAGCTCATACCAATTGATATGCACACGAGACTGCACAAGTAAAGGGGCAAAATGGTAACAAATGACAAAAGAGGGAACTTGAGTCCAAAGGGACAAAGACAGTGAACTTCACACATGTGCGAATAAATACGAAGGAAAGCTATAGTAAGTTACCATCCAGTAGCAAAGCGTGTGGCAGAGACCATATTTGGTGATGGTGCTGGTAGAATGAGCTGGTCATGTCTACCCCACAGATGAGAGTGGCACTGATTGGGCCTCTCTGGACATCAGTTTTACCAAAAGCCCTAGAAATATTATGTTCTTTGTGTCCACAGTATATTGCTAGAGGAGAAAAAAATTACTAAACCATTTTTATAATATGATTCTGTTGCTTTTCCATGGAAAAAGGGGAAGGAAAGAAGGAAGGAAAAAAGGGAAGGAGGGAAGGAAGGAATTACTCTCTGCAGAGAGAGTGGTAATTTTGTTTTCTTCTTTTTGTTTTTTGCAGTAAGTCTGTATGTATTATAATAATATTCTCTTTAAAAAGAGAAAGAGGGGTACCTGGGTGGCTCAGTGGTTGAGAATCTGCCTTTGCCTCACGTCGTGATCCTGGGGTCCTGGGATCGAGTCCCACATCAGGTTCCCTGCAGGAAGCCTGCTTCTCCCTCTGCCTATGTCTCTGCCTTTCTGTGTCTCTCATGAATAAATAAATAAAATCTTTAAAAAAAATAAAAAGAAAGAAACTTGCAAAAAAAATGCTCATGCCCTTTGCCCCACTCACTCCCCATTTAGAAAATTATCCAAAGGAAATGGCAAAAATGTAGAAAAAGATTTATGTACAAATATGTGGTTAAAAATTAAGACAACATCAGGAGATTGTTTAAATAAATTCTCGAACATCCAAAAGATAGACTATTAGGCAGTTGTTATAAATTATGTCAGGATTTTCAATGACATGGTAAAATACAGTTCACAAATTTTAAGCAAACAGAATAAAACAAAACAGGGTATAAGCTGTATAAAAAAGAATGATCCCAACCTCAAAAAATGCAAAAAAGGACTAGGAAAAAAAATCCAAAATGTTAATAATAGTTATCCCTGGGTAGATTAATTATTAAGAATTTTTCCTTGTCTTTTGCCATGCTTTAAAAAATTATGTACTTCTGTATTGTGTACTTTTATATTATACACTGTTTTGTACATGTTCTTTTTGTATTATGTCCTTTTACAAGCAGGAAAAAAAATCTAGATCTTCCAACTCTCCAAATTAAGTTCTTTCCATTATATCAGTGTATAACAGTTTTCTTCAATAAAGAGATTTGCCTCAGACCAAAAATGATAAAGTATTTGAAAGGGGCCATAAAATCTGCACACCATTGGGAAAATAAAATTTCTCCCACTAAGCAGCAGGCATTACTGTCCTCTACCTACTTTGCCCAATGACACACCAGCTAGCTAACGTCCATTATTTAGAATGACATACTATACTGCTAAACACAGGCAGCCAATAATCCATACTCGGGGGGACATCATTTCTAGAAACACAACCTCCAGAAGGTCTGCTTTCCATTAATGACATGCTAACTCTCAGAAGCAAGGATCGGTGCTATTGCCACGTGCAGTACCTCGGATGGTTGCATTGCTGGGTGCACTGAATAATCACTAGATAAACATCTGAGCGCCAATTGCAAAAAGATACTCCTGTGGGTAGTAAAAAATGTTCTCTGTTTGCCAGTCGAGGCTTACCCCTGTGTTTTGGAGATACCTGAATTGGTTTGGCTCTTTTCCAATTACAATCTGTTCGTAATCACCCAGGGTCTGTAACATCAAGCAGTGTTATGAGGGAATTAATTCTTTCTATGTGACAGTTGTTAGTGTAATTCATGTCCTTGTTTTTAATTGCTGGATCAAATTACTTTGTAGATTATTTCATATTTCATCCCAAGAGAAAAGAATAGAAAAAATGTACAGTGCCTGTGGTGACTTATTTGTTTAGTCTACCCAGAAACAAAACAAAACAAAACCAGAATTAAAAAGATTGACTTTCTAAACAAAATGGCTCTTCTCTATCCTTAGAGTATATTTTGGATGACTTTAGATGGAAAGTTAGCCTGAATATATTCTTTCTGTTTAAACATTCTAGGAACTAAGTTTATTTTCATAACGGTTCTGCCAAAATAATGGCCATAAAGGTCACAAAGCAATATCTCCTAATAAATACCTTGAAAAGGATTTACAATTCAATGCTCTTTCGTTAAAAGAAGCACCTTGCAGATAAGAAATTAATGAGATTTAGAATAATTTATTAAGGAACACCTAATAGACTCTCGTGAGATTCAAATGTCAAGATGTTAAAAAAAAAAAAAAACACAAAAGAAACTTAGCAAATGCAAATTATATTTGGGGAAAAAGACAAAGCATATTTGAAAAATCTTATAAATGTTTGTTTTTGCAGCACTGAAATTTAATTCTTGTATTTGAATACTTACCCAGTAGACATTTCTTCCACTTTTGAGTCAAACCCATCAAATGCTTCTCACCCTAATGTTTGGAATCTCAGAAAGAAATTGCCTATTTCTTAGGTGTCTTATGAGTTGAGAGTTTACTTGTAGGCTGACAGGGAGGTGAAAGCCCAGATGAGACAAGCTCACATAACTAAAAAGCTATAGGGAAAAATTCATTGTTCTATTTATTTCCACTCTGTGATGAGCTGAGTGGAGAGCAAAATGTATTTATAACAATGGGACACTTGAAATGAACTGTTGCTGTAACTGTCCAAGGCCAGCCAACATTCATATTGCCTCGTAAATAGTCATCTTATAAAGTAGACCTGAGTGATAAACCAAAGAGGAATTATAGATCAGTGATCACTTAAAAGCAAGCGGCAGGGAAACTGATAAATACTGCCTGGGCTGCCTGGCAAATAAAAAACCCAGTTATCATTAGAGAGGGAGCGGCAACTTGCTGATTGCTGGGAAATTACGCCAATAGACAAATGAACAGACCCACTCACTTAGGGCAAAGGTACCTTGTAGTTCAGGTAACGAAGTACTGTCAGCACAGAAAGGTCCTTGAAATAGGAGCTGAACCTGCTATCCTGAAAACAGAAGACATACATACAGACGCAGTGTTAAAAAGCTGGCAGCCCTGAATCCGTTTTCTCAGCCAAAGTGTTGCATGTATTATCGTCACTGTCATCTATGAAAAGGGAAAACAGATATTTGTAAAAATAGTTGTCTTTTCCGCCCCTGGCACTATCAAATGATTACAAAGAATTTCTGTGGTCACTTTTGACTCTCCTTATAAATCCAGTACAGTCTAGTCTATTAGAAGAAACCAAGATGGTTATGTTGGTTCAAAGGCTGGTTGTAGAGTTCTCTATTTTAAATGTTTGTCTGCTTATATGTTGATCAAAAGACACAAGTAACCTGGCTAAGCTGATTGATGGTGTAGGTTTACTAGCTATACTTGAGCCACTGCAAAGCAAATTTCTGATGTAACTGGCTTAGATCCAGCCAAATAAGTCTCTTTAGGAAGACGAAGAGAAGGCATGGGGCAACAAGGGCTCCACTGGGGACAATGCCACGTCACCTTTGTGCTTCATACTGATTTCATTTTGACTAGAAAGAGAAAACCATTTGAGGACTTAACAGCTGCTCATTTGTTATAATAATTTACCCGTGTGCAGTGCATTAACATTTACAAGGTTAACTGACATACTCGGAACAGCTCTGTGAAGTGTTGTTATCTCCCTTACAAAAGGATGCTGAGGCCCAGAAAGATCTGGGACTCATCCACAGAATGAGAGACGGAATCTTATTTCCACCACCTACCATCTCAGATGCTCTGATTCTAACTTCCAAAGCTCTGCCCTCAATTTAGCTGTAGTTAAAACATTATTTCCCCCTAGGTTGATTCAAATAAAGACCTGTAGAAGAAAACTAAAAGCAGACATGCTATTTTTCTATTGCTGTTTTTATCATACATATTCATGGTTCAAATAAACAAAAGAATTAAATTAAGAATGATCAAATGGCAACAATACAAAGAGAAAACTTGCATACTCGACAAGCAATTATGAAGCCAGAACCAAAAGTATCCAAGAGGATGTTAATATTCCTAGATCATCACCTTATAAAATATAAAATCATTAGGATATGTAACAGGTGGCCAACATTATACTGATTTCAGTTTATCTTCATATACTTGCTCCAAAAGATTTTTTTAAAGTACAATATGATGAGTATTTCAAGATATTTACTATAAGATTTCACATAAAGATCGACTGTTGTATTGATGATCTTCTGCTGTATAACCAACCACCTAACACTTGTTAGTTTGTAACATCTATTTAATTTAGCTCACAATTTTATGAGTTGGCTAGGATAACTGGAATATCTGAAGTGGCTTTTTTGGGGAGGGTTAGCATACCTAGAGCTGGATGGTCTGGAATGACTGTGTCTCATTTTTTACAGATCGGTCTATGAGGGTCTCAGGTGGATAACTTGTTTTGGTTCCATGTAGTCTCTCATCCTTTGTTTGACCAGCACCGATTTCTTCTCCTGTTGGTTATAAATTTGCAAAATGTAAGGAAGAGAGAGGACAAGCCCTAATAGAGACATGCCTTTTAAGACTCCATTTGTCTTATGCTTGTTAGGGGACAGTGAGATTGGTTTGGTAACGGACATCATACTGAATGAAACCCGAAAGATGGGTAGGAGTTTGACACTGAAGGAGAGTTAAGAGTTCAGGGTGAATGAAGAGGGTGCTAGGTATGAAGCCCAGAGGAAAGAGAGCATCTTCAAAGAGAGTCTGGCCTGTTTCAGGAATTGAAAGACTTTGGCTCTGGCTGAAGCCTGAGGGAAGTGATAAGTTGCAAGAGGTCAACTAGAGAGGAAGGCAAAGGATAGATGACAGAACTGAGGCTATTCTAGGTACAATGAGAAATCATTAAAGGGATCTGACTAGGGATATAATAAAAACAGGCTAGTATCCTAGAAGAACCACTTAGCTGAAGATTTGATTAGAGGGGGCACAGCTATAGAAAAAGAGATTAGTTAGAAGGCTGTTGTAGTGACTTCGTGCCTTAAAATCTATTTTGTCACATATATTAGTTCAGCTATTCTAGCTCCTTTTTTCCCTTTTGTTATTGTTTTCATGGTCTATCTTTTTTGCATCTTTTTCCTTCCAACTATCTATATCTTTATATTTCTGAGGGATCTCAGAAAAACAGCATAAAATTGAGTTTTGTGGGTTTTTTTAATCAAGTGTAATATTTATTTTCTAATTAGAATATTTAATCCATTTACATTTAACTTAATGATATATTGGGTTTAAATTTACCATCTTAGTATTTTTCTCCCATCTGTTCTGTGGTTCTAATATTCTTCTTTATTGTCATATTTTTGATAAATCAAATAATTTTTAATCTAGTGCCCAAATATCTTGTTAACTAATATCTTGTTAACTATATACATTATATTCTATTATTCTTTTAATGGTTACCTAGAAACTACAGTATGCACCCTTGACTTATTAGAGTCCCTTTTAAATCAGTATTTTTCCAACAAACCAGAAAATTCCAACCAAACCGATCCTACAAAACTTCAGTTGTACACATATTTTTAACCACACTAGATTTTTAAAACTATTGTTCATTTTGTGTTCATCTAGTTTACCTATATTTTTACCTCTTCTGTTGCTCTTTATTCCTTCCTGTAGTGCTATGCTTCCATGTGGGATGATGAAGAATCCCTTGGGGATTTGTTTTATTTTATTTTTTTAAAGATTTTATTTATTCATTCATGAGAGAGACAGAGAGAGAGAGAGAGAGAGAGAGAGAGGCAGGCAGAGACACAGGCAGAGGGAGAAGCAGGCTCCATGCAGGGAGCCCAACATGGGACTCGATCCCAGGTCTCCAGGATCCCACCCTGGGCTGAAGGCGGCGCCAAACTGCTGAGCCACTGGGGCTGCCCCCGGAATTTGTTTTAGTATAGATTTGGTGACTATGATTCTATCAGTTGTAATGTTCCTGAATATGCCTTTATTTGGCCTTAATTTTTCAAGGAGACTTTTATTGGGTATAGAATTTTAGGTTGCTTGTTGTTTTAACAACTTAAAGATGCACTTTCTGCTAGAGATACCATCCAAGGCAGAAAGAGGGGAAGAAACATCCAGATTTCTCATATTGTTCGACTCTTCTGTTTCCTTCAGTGCCTCCTATTACCTGAACCCAGCTAGACACCAGCAGGCATAAGAGCCCTGGAAACACAGCCTGATGCCTCTGTCCTCTTGATGGACCTCAGAACACAGGGAAGGCTAGGAATGGGTCAGAAGGCAAGCAAGCCAGAGGCTTGCATAGTAGCTAACATTTATGAAGTGTTACCTTTGTACCTTGCACCATGCCAATCATATTACACGGTGTATCCATGAGGATAGACTAGGTTATGCTGCAGTTTAAATAAACAAAAATCCCACAGCTTAATGAACACAAAAGTTTATATCTCAGCTATGGTATATGCTTCAAAGAGACTGGTGGCAGGCTCTGCTCTATACAGAAGGACCCATACTGATGATAGCTCTTTAATCTTGTTGCTATACTAACTGGAATATGCCACCTTTGGTTGTCACCTAGGAGGGAAAGACCCTGGAAAATTGTTCCTGGCCTCTTCACTTCTCTTCTCTTAGAACTTATTCAACAATACTAGCCACATGGCCCCAGCTAATGATATGGATGCTAGGAAGTGTTGAGAAGCACATAGGGTATTTGGTGAGTGTTACTGTCTTTCCTATGCACTTTCTCATTTTAATACCCGGCTAACAAAGTCTGAGGCCTCACTGCACAGGTCACTGGAATTTCATTTTTCTACTAGGTTCTCCCTGCCAAGTACTTTCTGGAAATTCCTCAGTCATTTTCACATTACACCAATTCCTCCTGGAAGTCAGTTGTCACCTCTACCAGCCATCTTTCCTCTAGAAGCTAGACCCCAGGAGATAAATCAGCTCTTGCAACTTATATCTGACTTTTTTGAACTACATCAGCTCTCTGCATTCTACTGTTTTATCCCAGGATGGACACACATAGCTCTTTTAATTATACAGAGCACACACAAACCAGGCAGCAATATTTAACAAAATTCTACACACAGCTTAGGGATACTAAAAGGTAGCTATAATACAGAAGAGGGAAACTAAGATATTAGCTAACTTCTACTTCAAGATCTTGTGCTTTAATAAGTGGTTATCTTCCGGCTAAGTCACTCTTCTTAGACTCCTCAGACTGCTATAACATTTACAGCGGTCAGACCACAATGGCAGTTCTGTCTTATGGCCCTCCTACTCAAGAGGACAGATTTGCTCTTGGCATTCAAGAGAAAAGAAATACTTCTCTACCTCAGCTTTATAGCTATTTTCTTCAGGGGAAAAGCCAACTCTTAGACCACAGTGTGTGGTCTGGTCCTAA